>NC_041385.1:795860539-795876719 GCF_002162155.2 Triticum dicoccoides | reverse complement strand
GACAGATTATGCAAAGAAAGAACATTTTCCTGACGTTGATAATTTCAGAGCCCAACTATCCGGGGAAGAATATGAATGTGTACATGCAGCCGCTTAAGGAGGAATTGCAAGAAGCTTGGAAATAATGGGTTCAAGACATACAACGCCTTTAGCAAACAGAACTTCATAATGCGTGCCTGGTACATGTACTTGACGCATGACTTGCCGGCGTATGCGCTATTCGTTGACTGGTGTGTACATGGAAGGTTCTTGTGCCCCACATGCAAGGGAGCTCCTGAGTTTCGTTGGCTGACGGCATGGCACAAGCATCCTTGCTTCGACTTGCATAGACCGTTTCTAGATCCTCGCCATAAAGTTCAGGAAAGACAAGAAGAACTTCATCAAAAGTAGAGTTGTCAAACACTCCGTACCACCTGCGTTGACAGGCCAACAGACCCTAGATCAGTTAAACGCTCTTGAGCCAGATCCAGAGCGTCCAGGGTATTTCAAGGGGTATAATAAGGAACACGCCTGGACTCACAAGACATGCTTCTGGGTTCTGCCTTACTTGAAAGACCTCCTTTGCCCACACAACATTGACATGATGCACACTGAAAAGAATATTGCCGAAGCCATTTTTGGTACATTTTTCGGCATAGAGGGGAAATCGAAGGATAATACTAAGGCTAGAGTCGATCAAGAGGAGCTATGTGATAGACCGTTACAAAACTTGCAAGAACCGAAAGGAAAGCGGAACTGGATGAAGCCAAAGGCATGGTTCAATCTTGGAAGGCCAGCTATGAGGGAAACTATTTTGTGGGTGAAAATGTAGTTGATGTTCCTCGATGGATATGCAACAAATCTAAAGAGGGATTGGCACATATGGATTGAGTGGATAATGCCGGTGATGTTGCGTGGCTTCATCCCTGAGGATGAATGGCTAGTACTGGCAGAGTTGAGCTATTTCTTTCGTGTTCTTTGTGCAAAAGAACTATCGCCTGGCCTCCTACAAGAAATGGAACAGTTGGCGCTGGAGTTGATCTGCAAGTTAGAGATGATCTTTCTGCCAAGCTTCTTTAATCCAATGCAACACTTGATTTTGCATCTCCCGACCGTGGCAAGATTCGGTGGCTCGTGCAAAATCGTTGGTGCTACTCAACTGAGAGGATGCAAAAGACGCTTCGAGAAAAATGTAAAAATAAACGTAGAATTGAAGCATCAATGACCGAGGCATTCATCACTAAGGAGGCGGCAAACTTTGTGATAGCACACTACGAAGCCAAAATCGTCATTTGCATAATCCGAAGCCTCGGTACAATGCTGACGACCCTAAAAAGGGTCGATCCATCCTCAGCCCATTCAAAGGAAATCTCGCACCAACCAGTAGTTGGAAACCAGTATCGTTGGATGTTGAAGAATGGCGGACCATTTCGCTGGGTCTCTTCACCAACCTAACAGAAGTGCGGCCGTACATCAAGTAAGATCTCGGTACATTGTTTCGCAACTTCTAGTTCCTTTGAACTGCTCTTATTCCTGGATATTTGATGCAGTCGATACTTCGCCATATTCTCGTATGGAGCAATGATCCAAAAGGATTCCGTCGAAGAGTATGAGCTTCTGGCAAAGCAAGGAGGCGAATATCCCGGTTTCATACCTCGGTTCAAAAAACCATAATTTCCATTAGACCATTTCATTTCTTTGGCTAATTTGTGACTAATGCAACAATCATTTCATATTAAACTTGTAGGCTAATTCAGAGATTATGGATGCCGAATTGAGACAAGTAGCTAATGGTTTTGACTATAAGGTCCGTTCATTTGACAAATACGACATCAACGGGTATCTCTTTTGTACCTATGGAAAAGAGCTATCTATGGCCGACCAAAAGTCTACAAATTGGTGTGTCTCTGCTATCGGCGAAGGAGATATCGAGTATTATGGAAGAGTTGAAGCAATTTATGAACTTCAATTCTATGGTGAAAACCCACCAGACGTTGTAGTCTTCAGATGTTATTGGTTCCAGCCGAGGGAGACTAGAAGGACTCATGAACATATAGGGCTAGTCAAAATCAAAGAAAGCACCCATTTGGATGTTCCCGATGTCTATATTACGGCTCAACAGGCAACCCAAGTTTTCTATTTACCGTGGGCCTGTCAAAGTGATCCAAATCTCAGTGGTTGGGATGTCGTTTATGAAGTGCCGCCACGTGTTAGACCACCTCCCCCCAATGAAGAGGATTATGAACCTCACATTAACCAAGACACATATGACGAAGGAGAATTCTTCCAAGAAACATGTCTTTCCAAAAAATGTTTGAAGAACCGCTCTACTCCACCCCAGAACATTGAAGTAGACAACGATAGTGAATCCGACTTCACTCCTGAGCCGGAACAAGAAGAAGTTACTGCTGCAGATGACTTGTCAATGCTTGAACGATTACGTAAAGGAGGCCTTCCACATGTTGATGCATTTATTGATGATGATGATGATGATGAGCACGTCACTGATAGTAATGATGATGATGCGATTAATGATCACGGAGCATATATAGACGATTCAGAGTAATATTAGTAATGTGAGGTATTCAATTTTTTATTATGTTCATGATGATGATACACCTAAATTATATACATATTATTCATGTCAGGTATTCACTTTTTTTATTATGTTCATGATGATGATACACTTAAATTATATACATATCATTCATGTCAGGTATTCAATTTTTTATGCTGTACTAACTTCGTTTACTTTTTGTCATTGCAGGTGTTGACAGGATGGTGTGCAAGGGTCCAGAGCGCCCCGAGCCTCCTGCGAGCGCTACTGGGAGGGGTGGTTCCATTATTCCACCCCAGCCCCTCCGGAGAGCGCTGCTAGACAGTATGCAGACATCAGCGATGGACGCTTCTTCTTCGACTGGGAGAGGTCGGGGGAGGGAGAAGGCTGCTAGAGCTGGACGTGGCAGCGGGAGAGGTAGGAAGGCTGCTACGCCTTCCTCGCCGCCACCCCACCAGCTGATTCACCCGACCACAGGATTGCTCGTCTAAACGTGGACCCGTCTCGGACTCCGATCCATGAGCCTCCTATCGCCGACCTTCGCCCCACCAGACTCCGGTCGCTGATCCTTCGGTCCACATGAGTCCGGTCCCAGAGTCTTCGTCCCATAAGACTCCGGTCCCGGAGTCTTCTTCCCACGAGACTCCGGAGGCTAGTGTCCCTATTGATGGTAGCGAGGACACCTTTTCTTATGATAGCTACAGTGACGAGGAGCTGGTTGAGAAGGGCAAGAAGGTCTACAAGCGTGGCTGTACAAAGCTCCCGCCCGGGCCGACGACCCCTGACCAGAGGTGGTTGATTGTGCCTAATGGGTTGAAGTAAGTGAATTTACTCTTTTTTAACCTTTTGCCTTCACGTTTCTTCAAATTAATATCTAATGTGTTAGCCTTGTCATACTGCGGGGCTGGGTACACCCCCGTGGTGTCCGCAGGCCCAACCAAGTTCTTGGTGTGCTTTGCCGGTGGCCCTTCCCTGGGTGGGTCATGTTGCCCGGTGAGGGTCAGGTTCCATAGCTAGCACTGAGCTAGGAGCTGTACTCGGTTGCCCCGGCCCTGCCGGAGCAGATGGTCGCCGGTGTCTTGTGCGAGACGGTGGCCAACATTATGTTCCGTCGGTTTTGGGTAATTTCTCCTTTACAGAATTAACAATCAACACTACCTAGTGATTGTACTAATCAGTGTTATCTTGTTTGATTGCAGACCTTCTTCAGAACTTATGGCACGAGGCTCGGGTGTAGGCCGTTCGAGACTACTACGCCTTGAAGGGTATTAAGAGGGGCTAGAAGAAGTGTCGCGGCAAGTTTCCGAGTAAGGAGATGTACTTGTAGGTAATTACCTATTCTTAAGGCTTTGAACTTAGTTTTCTTGATTTGATTCGTAGGCGTAGCACTGAAATTTCTCTTGACTAACATAGGTGCCCCCGAGATGGTGTGCGGATAAGATGGACTGTTGGGAGGCGTTGGTGGATATGTGGTGCTCTCCCCAATGGCTAGTCAAAAACCATAGGGCCAATGATAAGCGTGACCAAATGGTTGGTGTGCCACACCATCAAGGGAGCTCCAACCTGTTTGAGTACGGAGATCAATGGGTATGTGGTTTGCTACATGATTCATGCAATTTTATTCTTCATGCTAGAATTTTCCCTTTCAAAATGACTTAATGTGCTTAGTTAGTTAAAAAATAGCATAACTACCTTGGATATTACATTTATGACATAATTGTTGGGGAACGTTGCAGAAAATTAAAAATTTTCCTACGGTTTCACCAAGATCCATCTATGAGTTCATCTAAGCAACGAGTCAAGGGAGTGAGTTTGCATCTACATACCACTTGTAGATCGAGTGCGGAAGCGTTCAAGGGGATGGTGATGATGGAGTCGTACTCGCCGTGATTCAGATCACCGATGACCAAGTGCTGAACGGACAGCACCTCCGCGTTCAACACACGTACGGTACGGGCGACGTCTCCTTCGTCTTGATCCAGCAAGGAGGAAGGAGAGGTTGAGGAAGACAGCTCCAACAGCAGCACGACGGCGTGGTGTTGTTGGTGCAGCAGTACTCCGACAGGGCTTCGCCAAGCACGTACGAAGGAGGAGAGGTGTTGGGGAAGGGAGGGGCTGCGCCTTGGCTTTTTGGTGTTCAGCCCTCCCTTCACCCCTCTATTTATAGGGGAAGGGGCAAGGGGGTCCGGCCCCTCTAGATGGGATCTAGAGGGGGGGGGCGGCGGCCAGGGAGGGGGGACTTGCCCCCCAAGCAAGGGGGGCGCCCCCTCTAGGGTTCCCCCCCCCCAACCCTAGGCGCATGGGCCCAAGGGGGGCGCGCCCAGCCCTCCAGGGGCTGGCTCCTGCCCCACGCAGCCCATGTGCCCCCCCGGGAGGGGTGGCCCCTCCCGGTGGACCCCTGGAACCCTTCCGGTGGCCCCGGTACAATACCGATATGCCCCCGAAACCTTCCGGTGTCCATATGACAGCTTCACATATATAAATCTTTACCTCCGGACCATTCCGGAACTCCTCGTGACGTCCGGGATCTCATCCGAGACTCCGAAAAACATTCGGTAATCACATACAAGTCTTCCTAATAACCCTAGCGCCACCGAACCTTAAGTGTGTAGACCCTACGGGTTCGGGAGACACGCAGACATGACCGAGACGGCTCTCAGGTCAATAACCAACAGCGGGATCTGGATACCCATGTTGGCTCCCACATGCTCCTCGATGATTTCATCGGATGAACCACGATGTCGAGGATTCAAGCAACCCCGTATACTATTCCCTTTGTCAATCGGTACGTTACAAGCCCGAGACTCGATCGTCGGTATCCCAATACCTCGTTCAGTCTCGTTACCGGCAAGTCACTTTACTCGTACCATAATGCATGATCCCGTGACCCAACACTTGGTCACTTTGAGCTCATTATGATGATGCATTACCGCGTAGGCCCAGAGATACCTCTCCGTCATACGGAGTGACAAATCCCAGTCTCGATCCGTGTCAACCCAACAGACACTTTCGAAGATACCTGTAGTGCACCTTTATAGTCACCCAGTTATGTTGTGACGTTTGGTACACCCAAAGCACTCCTACGGTATCCGGGAGTTACACGATCTCATGGTCTAAGGAAGAGATACTTGACATTGAAAAAGCTCTAGCAAAACGAACTACACGATCTTGTGCTATGCTTAGGATTGGGTCTTGTCCATCACGTCATTCTCCTAATGACATGGTCCCGTTGTCAATGACATCTGATGTCCATAGTCAGGAAACCATGACTATCTGTTGACCAACGAGCTAGTCAACTAGAGGCTTACTAGGGACGTATTGTGGTCTATGTATTCACACGTGTATTACGATTTCCGGATAATACAATTATAGCATGAATAAAAGACAATTATCATGAACAAGGAAATATAGTAATAATGTTTTTATTATTGCCTCTAGGGCATATTTCCAACAGTCTCCCACTTGCACTAGAGTCAATAATCTAGTTACATTGTGATGAATCGAACACCCATAGAGTTCTGGTGTTGATCATGTTTTGCTCGCGAGAGAGGTTTAGTCAGCAGATCTGCGACATTCAGATCCGTATGTACTTTGCAAATATCTATGTCTCCATCTTGAACATTTTCACGGATGGAGTTGAAACGACGCTTGATGTGCCTGGTCTTCTTGTGAAACCTGGGCTCCTTGGCAAGGGCAATAGCTCCAGTGTTGTCACAGAAGAGTTTGATCGGCCCCGACGCATTGGGTATGACTCCTAGGTCGGTGATGAACTCCTTCACCCAAATTGCTTCATGCGCTGCCTCTGAGGCTGCCATGTACTCCGCTTCACATGTAGATCCCGCCACGACGCTCTGCTTGCAGCTGCACCAGCTTACTGCTCCAACATTCAACATATACATGTATCCGGTTTGTGACTTAGAGTCATCCAGATCTGTGTCGAAGCTAGCGTCGACGTAACCCTTTATGACGAGCTCTTCGTCACCTCCATAAACGAGAAACATGTCCTTCATCCTTTTCAGGTACTTTAGGATATTCTTGACCGTTGTCCAGTGTTCCTTGCCGGGATTGCTTTGGTACCTTCCTACCAAACTTACGGCAAGGTTTACATCAGGTCTGGTACACAGCATGGCATACATAATAGATCCTATGGCTGAGGCATAGGGGATGACGCTCATCTCTTCTTTATCTTTTGTCGTGGTCGGGCATTGAGCCGAGCTCAATCTCACACCTTGCAATACAGGCAAGAACCTCTTCTTGGACTGATCCATTTTGAACTTCTTCAAAATCTTATCAAGGTATGTGCTTTGTGAAAGACCTATGAGGCGTCTCGATCTATCTCTATAGATCTTGATGCCTAATATGTAAGCAACTTCTCCAAGGTCCTTCATTGAAAAACACTTATTCAAGTAGGCCTTAATGCTGTCCAAGAATTCTATATCATTTCCCATCAAAAGTATGTCATATACATATAATATGAGAAATGCTACAGAGCTCCCACTCACTTTCTTGTAAACGCAGGCTTCTCCATAAGTCTGCATAAACCCAAACGCTTTGATCATTTCATCAAAGCGAATGTTCCAACTCCGAGATGCTTGCACCAGCCCATAAATGGATCGCTGGAGCTTGCATACTTTGTTAGCATTCTTAGGATTGACAAAACCCTCCGGCTGCATCATATACAGTTCTTCCTTAAGATGCCCGTTAAGGAATGCCGTTTTGACGTCCATCTGCCATATCTCATAATCATAGTATGCGGCAATTGCTAACATGATTCAGACAGACTTAAGCTTCACTACGGGAGAGAAAGTCTCATCGTAGTCAATCCCTTGAACTTGCCGATAACCCTTAGCGACAAGTCAAGCTTTATAGATGGTGACATTACCATCCGCGTTCGTCTTCTTCTTAAAGATCCATTTGTTTTCTATCGCTCGCCGATCATCGGGCAAGTCAGTCAAAGTCCATACTTTGTTTCCATACATGGATTCTATCTCGGATTTCATGGCTTCTAGCCATTTGTTGGAATCTGGGCCCGCCATCGCTTCTTCATAGTTCGAAGGTTCACTGTTGTCTAACAACATGATTTCCAGGACAGGGTTGCCGTACCACTCTGGTGCGGAACGTGTCCTTGTGGACCTACGAAGTTCAGTAGCAACTTGATCCGAAGTACCTTGATCATCATCATTATTTTCCTCTTCAGTTGGTGTAGGCATCACAGGAACATTTTCCTGAGCTGCACTACTTTCCCGTTCAAGAGGTAGTACTTCATCGAGTTCTACTTTCCTCCCACTTACTTCTTTCGAGAGAAACTCTTTTTCCAGAAAGGATCCGTTCTTGGCAACAAAGATCTTGCCCTCGGATCTTAAGTAGAAGGTATACCCAATGGTTTCTTTAGGGTATCCTATGAAGACGCATTTTTCCGACTTGGGTTCGAGCTTTTCAGGTTGAAGTTTCTTGACATAAGCATCGCATCCCCAAACTTTTAGAAACGACAGCTTAGGTTTCTTCCCAAACCATAATTCATACGGTGTCGTCTCAACGGATTTAGACGATGCCCTATTTAAAGTGAATGTAGCTGTCTCTAGAGCGTATCCCCAAAATGATAGCGGTAAATCGGTAAGAGACATCATAGATCACACCATATCTAATAGAGTGTGATTACGATGTTCGGACACACCGTTTCGCTGAGGTGTTCCAGGCGGCGTGAGTTGTGGAACGATTCCACATTTTCTTAAGTGTGTACCAAATTCGTGACTTAAATATTCTCCTCCACGATCCGATCGTAAGAATTTTATCTTTCGGTCACGTTGATTCTCTACTTCATTCTGAAATTCCTTGAACTTTTCAAAGGTCTCAGACTTGTGTTTCATCAAGTAGACATACCCATATCTACTCAAGTCATCTGTGAGAGTGAGAACATAATGATATCCTCCGCGAGGCTCAACACTCATTGGACCGCACACATCGGTATGTATGATTTCCAACAAGTTGGTTGCTCGCTCCATTGTTCCGGAGAATGGAGTCTTGGTCATTTTGCCCATGAGGCATGGTTCGCATGTGTCAAATGATTCATAATCGAGAGACTCTAAAAGTCCATCAGCATGGAGCTTCTTCATGCGCTTGACACCAATGTGACCAAGGCGGTAGTGCCACAAGTATGTGGGACTATCGTTATCAACTTTACATCTTTTGGTATTCACGCTATGAATATGTGTAACACTGCGTTCGAGATTTATTAAGAATAAACCATTGACCATCGGAGCATGACCATAAAACATATCTCTCATATAAATAGAACAATCATTATTCTCGGATTTAAATGAGTAGCCATCTCGCATCAAACGAGATCCAGATACAATGTTCATGCTCAAACTTGGCACCAAATAACAATTATTAAGGTTCAAAACTAATCCCGTAGGTAAATGTAGAGGTAGCGTGCCGACGGCGATCACATCGACTCTGGAACCATTCCCGACGCGCATCGTCACCTCGTCCTTCGCCAGTCTCCGCTTATTCCGCAGCTCCTGCTGTGAGTTACAAATATAAGCAACGGCACCGGTATCAAATACCCAGGAGTTACTACGAGTACTGGTAAGGTACACATCAATTACATGTATATCAAATATACCTTTGGTGTTGCCGGCCTTCTTATCCGCTAAGTATTTGGGGCAGTTCCGCTTCCAGTGACCCTTCCCCTTGCAGTAAAAGCACTCAGTCTCAGGCTTGGGTCCATTCTTTGACTTCTTCCCGGCATCTGGCTTACCGGGCGCGGCAACATCTTTGCCGTCCTTCTTGAAGTTCTTCTTACCCTTGCCCTTCTTGAACTTAGTGGTCTTATTGACCATCAACACTTGATGTTCTTTCTTGATTTCACCTCTGCTGACTTCAGCATTGAAAATACTTCGGGAATGGTCTTCACCATCCCCTGCATATTGTAGTTCATCACAAAGCTCTTGTAGCTTGGTGGGAGCGACTGAAGGATTCTGTCAATGACCGCCTCATCCAGGAGGTTAATGTCCAGCTGGGACAGACGGTTGTGCAACCCAGACATTTTGAGTATGTGCTCACTGACAGAACTATTTTCCTCCATCTTACAACTATAGAACTTGTCGGAGACTTCATATCTCTCGACCCGGGCATGAGCTTGGAAAACTAGTTTCAGCTCCTCGAACATCTCATATGCTCCGTGTTGCTCAAAACGCTTTTGGAGCCCCGGTTCTAAGCTGTAAAGCATGCCGCACTGAACGAGGGAGTAATCATTAGCACGAGACTGCCAAGCATTCATAATGTCTTGGTTCTCTGGGACGGGAGCGTCACCTAGCGGTCCTTCTAGGACATATTGTTTCCTGGCAGCTATGAGGATGATCCTCAGGTTCCGGACCCAGTCCGTATAGTTGCTGCCATCATCTTTCAGCTTGGTTTTCTCTAGGAACGCGTTGAAGTTCATGTTGACATGAGCGTTGGCCATTTGATCTACAAGACATATTATGCAAAATGTTTTTTAGACTAAGTTCATGATAATTAAGTTCATCTAATCAAATTATTTTAATGAACTCCCACTCAGATTAGACATCCCTCTAGTCATCTAAGTGTTACACGATCCGAGTCGACTAGGTCGTGTCCGATCATCACGTGAGACGGACTAGTCATCGTCGGTGAACATTCTCATGTTAATCATATCTTCCATACGACTCGTGTTCGACCTTTCGGTCTCCGTGTTCCGAGGCCATGTCTGTACATGCTAGGCTCGTCAAGTTAACCCTAAGTGTTTTGCATGTGTAAAACTGTCTTACACCCGTTGTATGTGAACGTAAGGATCTATCACACCCGATCATCACGTGGTGCTTTGAAACGACGAACTTTAGCAACGGTGCACAGTTAGGGGAGAACACTTCTTGAAATTTTTGTAAGGGATCATCTTATTTACTACCGTCGTACTAAGTAAACAAGATGCATAAACATAATAAACATCACATGCAATTATATAATAGTGACATGATATGGCCAATATCATATAGCTCCTTCGATCTCCATCTTCGGGGCTCCATGATCATCTTCGTCACCGGCATGACACCATGATCTCTATCATCGTGTCTTCATGAAGTTGTCACGCCAACGACTACTTCTACTTCTATGGCTAACGCGTTTAGCAATAAAGTAAAGTAATTTACATGGTGTTCTTCAATGACACGCAGGTCATACAAAAATAAAGACAACTCCTATGGCTCCTGCCGGTTGTCATACTCATCGACATGCAAGTCGTGATTCCTATTAAAAGAACATGATCTCATACATCACAATATATCATTCATCATTCATCACAACTTCTGGCCATATCACATCACATGACAATTGCTGCAAAAACAAGTTAGACGTCCTCTAATTGTTGTTGCATCTTTTACGTGGCTGCAATTGGGTTCTAGCAAGAACGTTTTCTTACCTATTAATAACCACAACGTGATCTTGTCAACTTCTATTTACCCTTCATAAGGACCCTTTTCATCGAATCCGCTTCAACTAAAGTGGGAGAGACAGACACCCGCCAGCCACCTTATGCAACTAGTGCATGTTAGTCGGTGGAACCGGTCTCACGTAAGCGTACGTGTAAGGTTGGTCCGGGCCGCTTCACCCCACAATACCGCTGAAGCAAGATAAGACTAGTAGCGGCAAGCAAGTTGACAAGATCTAAGCCCACAACAAAATTGTGTTCTACTCGTGCAATAGAGAACTACGCATAGACCTAGCTCATGATGCCACTGTTGGGGAACGTTGCAGAAAATTAAAAAATTTCCTACGGTTTCACCAAGATCCATCTATGAGTTCATCTAAGCAACGAGTCAAGGGAGTGAGTTTGCATCTACATACCACTTGTAGATCGAGTGCGGAAGCGTTCAAGGGGATGGTGATGATGGAGTCGTACTCGCCGTGATTCAGATCACCGATGACCAAGTGCTGAACGGACAGCACCTCTGCGTTCAACACACATACGGTACGGGCGACGTCTCCTTCGCCTTGATCCAGCAAGGAGGAAGGAGAGGTTGAGGAAGACAGCTCCAACGGCGGCGTGGTGTTGTTGGTGCAGCAGTACTCCGACATGGCTTCGCCAAGCACGTACGGAGGAGGAGAGGTGTTGGGGAAGGGAGGGGCTGCGCCTTGGCTTTTTGGTGTTCAGCCCTCCCTTCACCCCTCTATTTATACGGGCAGGGGCAAGGGGGGCCGGCCCCTCTAGATGAGATCTAGAGGGGGGGCGGCGGCCAGGGAGGGGGGACTTGCCCCCCAAGCAAGGGGGGCGCCCCCTCTAGGGTTCCCCCCCCCCCAACCCTAGGCGCATGGGCCCAAGGGGGGGGGCGCCCAGCCCTCCAGGGGCTGGCTCCTGCCCCACGCAGCCCATGTGGCCCCCCGGGAGGGGTGGCCCCTCCCGGTGGACCCCCGGAACCCTTCCGGTGGCCCCG
The DNA here is from genome assembly GCF_002162155.2 of Triticum dicoccoides. NCBI lineage: Eukaryota > Viridiplantae > Streptophyta > Magnoliopsida > Poales > Poaceae > Triticum > Triticum dicoccoides. Next base: position 795,864,734 of record NC_041385.1, on the reverse strand, counting down.
GTACAATACCGATATGCCCCCGAAACCTTCCGGTGTCCATATGACAGCTTCCCATATATAAATCTTTACCTCCGGACCATTCCAGAACTCCTCGTGATGTCCGGGATCTCATCCGGGACTCCGAACAACATTCGGTAATCACATACAAGTCTTCCTAATAACCCTAGCGTCACCGAACCTTAAGTGTGTAGACCCTACGGGTTCGGGAGACACGCAGACATGACCGAGACGGCTCTCAGGTCAATAACCAACAACGGGATCTGGATACCCATGTTGGCTCCCACATGCTCCTCGATGATGTCATCGGATGAACCACGATGTCGAGGATTCAAGCAACCCCGTATACTATTCCCTTTTGTCAATCGGTACGTTATAAGCCCGAGACTCGATCGTCGGTATCCCAATACCTCGTTCAGTCTCGTTACCGGCAAGTCACTTTACTCGTACCGTAATGCATGATCCCGTGACCCAACACTTGGTCACTTTGAGCTCATTATGATGATGCATTACCGAGTGGGCCCAGAGATACCTCTCCGTCATACGGAGTGACAAATCCTAGTCTCGATCCGTGTCAACCCAACAGACACTTTCAGAGATACCTGTAGTGCACCTTTATAGTCATCCAGTTACGTTGTGACGTTTGGTACACCCAAAGCACTCCTACGGTATCCGGGAGTTACACGATCTCATGGTCTAAGGAAGAGATACTTGACATTGAAAAAGCTCTAGCAAAACGAACTACACGATCTTGTGCTATGATTAGGATTGGGTCTTGTCCATCACGTCATTCTCCTAATGACGGGATCCCGTTGTCAATGACATCTGATGTCCATAGTCAGGAAACCATGACTATCTGTTGACCAACGAGCTAGTCAACTAGAGGCTTACTAGGGACGTATTGTGGTCTATGTATTCACACGTGTATTACGATTTCCGGATAATACAATTATAGCATGAATAAAAGACAATTATCATGAACAAGGAAATATAATAATAATGCTTTTATTATTGCCTCTAGGGTATATTTCCAACAATAATTAGCTCTAAAATGACATAATAACCTTAAATAGCTCTATAATATAACTAAATATGCTTTAGTTTGTTAAAAATGGCATAACTACATTTGATAGCTCAATAACGACCTAAACTAATCTTAGCTAGTTCATTCATGATATAATTAGCTCTAAAATGACATAATAATCTTAGATAGCTCTATAAAATGCCTAAATATGCTTTAGTTAGATAAAAAATGGCATAACTACCTTGGATAGCTCAATAATGACTTAATTAGCATACTTTCGTCAAAAATGACATAATAATCTTGGTTACCTCAAAATGACCTAAACTTAGCTATTTTCTTCGAAAATGACATAATAACCTTACTTAGCTCCAAAATGACCTATTTACATAGCAATATCATTCTTCATGCTAGCTTGAGCCCTTAACTAATATTTTGTTCCTCTCTTTCAGGCGCACCACAACAAGAAGCATGTGCCAAATTTGGTCGACCTCTATGGCATGGCCCATAATGCCCCTTACAAGAAGCCCAAGGCATTCTCGGAGTCTAACCTATATCATCCAGAGAGCTTCACCAACATCTCCTCCCTCCAAAAACTTGTGAGGTACAAAGAAGAGGGGAAGGCGAGGAAAGGGGAGGACTTTAACCCGAGCCAGGATCCTTTTGATACTGAGATGGTGATGATATCTGGTGGCGGCAGGTCCCATGGCTCCGTAGCCATTGGTGATGGACTGATACGTTGTCCTAGGACTCTCCCGCAGATCAATAAGCGCCAGAGTAGCTCTGCTCCTGAGATAACGCCTCGTGCACGGCCCGCGGAGCTCACCATGGCGGTTAGTTATACGGACTCTCTCACCTCTCCTCCATTACATTGTGTGTGCGTCCGTCGATGATTACAATGCTAACAAGGAGTGGTGTGTTGCAGGCATTGGTTGAGAAAGAGAGATTGAACACCCAGGCGCTTTTGGAGGAGGCAAAAAGCGAGGCGGCAGAGAGGGAGAGGGAGATGGAGGAGAGGACGGCTAAGCTGTTGGAGGAGGAGAGGAACCAGAACGAGGCGTCTCACCGGGCCCTATACGAGCTCCTCGTGGTATGTTTCTCGTGCATATTAGCCAAATCATGCACGTAATGTTCGCATTACTGACTAATATGACTGACTCGTGAGAACCAAATGTTCAAACCATGTGCGAGAAAAACGGTCAGACCCCTCCGCCGATGCCCCAGATTGCTCCGGTGACCACGGTGAGTTTGATTTGAATGGTCGTTAGTTACTAGTATTCACATTTTAGTTGCATCATGCTAACGAGACATTATTGGAAATGATCTTTGGTGTAGCATGCATCCCAAGAAGCATCGACCAATCCTTCTGCGTCTGGCAATGGTGGAACCCCGACCGGTCCTTCACCTCCGTCTGCCACTGGCGCAGCCCCGACCGTTCCTTCACCTCCGTGATAACGGTATTTTTCTTCTTATTTATCCTATTTTGTTCATTTATGACATAATTTAGCCTATTTAGTCCACAAATGACATAATAAGATGAATAAAATCAAGGAAGAGGAAGAAAAGAAGGAATAGGAAGAAAAGAAGAAGAAGAAGAAGAAAAGAAGAAGAAGTTTCTTCTTATTCTTATTCTTCTTCTTCTTCTTCTTCTTCTTCTTCTTCTTCTTCTTCTTCTTCTTCTTCTTCTTCTTTTTCTTCTTCTTCTTCTTCTTCTTCTTCTTTTTCTTCTTCTTCTTCTTCTTCTTTTCCTCCTCTTACTTGTTTTTATTCGTAAATGGCATAATAAACTTGCTAACCTCAGAAATGCCATGTACTTAGCTTGTTGTCCTCTAAAATGACACAATAAGCTTAGTTAGGTAAAAAAATGGCATAATTAGCTAGGTTAGCTCAAAAATGACCAAGTTTACCTAGGTTAGCTCCAATATCATCAATTTAACCTACGTTAGCTCTAAAATGATCCATTTAACCTATGTTAGCTCCAAAATGACCTATTTACCTAGCTTAGCTCTAAATTGACCTACACACTTAGCATTTTTACCTACCTTAGCCCAAAAATGGCATTTTTACCTACATTAGTTAGAAAAGAAGAAGATAAAGAATAGGAGAGGAGAGAAAGAAAGAGAAGATAAATTCTTCTTCTTCTTCTTCTTCTTTTCTTCTGGTCTTCTTCTTCTTCTTCTTCTAACTTTCATCTTTCCTAATTTGCAGATTTGCTTTAGATGGAAGCTTGCATTAATGGAGTGTCCTATTCTTCTGTTGATTCCTTGTTGTTTATGAAAACTTGTTTGGATATGTATGTCTATATGGATATGTTGTTGGAAACTTGTTTCTGGATATGTATGTATATATGGATATGTTGGACTTTGTTGAACTATGTTGCTGGATATGTTGGATTTGATGAAATATGTTGATGGATATGCTGTTATATGTTGTTGGATATGTTGGAGTTGTATGTATCTATATCTGTGTGTTTTCCTGTCAAATTAAATGGATTCAAATAAAAAAAGAGGACACGTGGCAGCTACCTATAGAAACTGGGAACACTGGGCTGCCTATTTTCCCACTTCGCCGTCTGCCAGCAGACGGTAAAGTGGCCAAATAGGACTGGCAAACAGGGCCAGCTATGTCGTCCGCCAGTGGACGACAAAGATTCAAAGCTCTTTGTCGTCCGCTGGCAGACGGCATAGCTGGCCACGTGGCAGCTTCTCAGTGTTGGCCGAGCTGAGCTCTTTGTCGTCTGTTGTCCATGATCTTTGCCGTCTGCTGGGCTCCGACGGTGGACGTCACAACACTTTGCCGTCCGCTTCTAACAAGCAGGCGGCAAAGAAGGCCTTTGCCAGCCCTCATTCAGACGAACACTTTGCTGTCCGCTGGCGGACGGCATAGGACTTTGCCGTCCGCCATCCATGCCTTTGCCGTCCGCCATGGCAAACAGCAAATAAGCTGATTCCAGTAGTGTAGACTCCACAGCGACATGCCATTAGTAACTTCTGTGATTACTTCCGGGTCAATTTGAAAGGATAGCACAGGGAGTTGGAGCTGCATTGTTAGCTCCTGCCACCTACAATGCCATGTGGAAGCACATTCATACTAGTGATTCAGTTAAAAGTTGCACACCGAAACCTAGTTCATTCAAATTCCAAGTAGATTGACCCATTGGGAGGATGGAGAGCTCTG
>NC_041385.1:795817483-795860017 GCF_002162155.2 Triticum dicoccoides | reverse complement strand
CCCCCTCTGCTTCACGCTGAAGTCCCCGCCTCCTCCCCTGCCACCTGCGCCGCCCACGCCGATCTCGCATGAGACTACTTCGCCTGCCCCAGCCGCCGCGGATCGAATTGGTGGGCGGACCTCGCCGACGACGACGCTGAGTCCTCCTCCGCCGCGCACCCTTCCCTCCCCTCCCCTGCTCCGCATCTCACTGCGCCGCCCGGCGTGGCCTGTGGCTCAGCCCCCCGAGTGCGGGGTTCTGCCACCGGCTCGCGGCTGCCGCTGCCGCTGCCGCCACCTTTGAGCTCTGCTCAGGATACTGGGATGCAAGGTTCCCTCTTGCGGGGAGGTGTTGCGCGTCGCCGCCGCAATCGCGCGTGGGGAGTGGTCGGCCGCTCCGACCTGGCCGGGCCCGTGCTTCGTGGCGCCGCCTGGTGGCTGGCCTCTGCCCCGCGCCGGCCCCAACCTCGCTGGCGGATCGCCGTGCCTCCGTTGCTTCGGCCCCCATTGCTCGCTCCTCTCCTTTCCGTCTATTCATCGCAGCATTCGTGTCCTCCTCCCTCTGTTTCCATGAGTCACAGTCCCTCCGACGACCCTGGCTTGCCATTCTGGGCGGTGCTCCGCCGGCGGCGGCGGTGATGGCGGATCCCGCCCGTCGTGGGGAAACACTACAGGTGGCGACCCTGCCCCGCCTTCTGGGCCGCGCCCTGCTGGATCGAGGCATTCTAGGCCGCTGCCCGGCCCAGCCGCCCCTGGAGCTGGTTGGGCCTAATTTGCCTGTGCTAGAACGGCCCGCTGTGGCTGGGCTACTCTCGTGCCCTAGGCCCTCCGCGTCCGTGCCCTCGATATGGCTCCCTGGCGGCCTCCCTCGCGCCCATCTCCCCATCCCGCCGCCACCTCCACCCCGTCCTACCCCTCCCCTGCTCTCCAGCCGTCCCGACGCTTCCCCCTCCCGCCCGGTCGCTCAGCGCTGCCGCACCTCCCCCTCCTTCCTCGTCGCGGCTGGCCATGCCCCGCGAATGGATGAGGCGAGGCCCGGCGCAAGCGGCGTGCCAAGGACTACCACGACCTCCCCCGGCCCTCTTCGGATGCGCTCTGCCTTGAGGAGGAGCTCCGGGACGGCCGCCGGGATGACCGGCGATCTCCGGACCGCCAAGACCGCAGAGGCCGGTCCCGCTCCCCCCGACCAGCTGTGTCGGGTGACTGGCGCCCCCGGCGCCGCTCGCCATCCCCTATTCCTCTCATTGGCGGGAGCCCCTCCCCGTCTCGCTCGGCTCACCCACTCCCCCCCGGTCGCCCCGTCCCCAAGCTCCACCGCCCACCTACTCGACCCAGAAGTACGTGCCGCCCCACGCGGTTGCCCCTTCGGCCCCGACCTCTTTTGCCGCCCCGGGTGGCGGCTCGTCTCGCGGCCGCCAAGCCTTGGCCAAGAAGAAGAAGTGGCCGCGGCAACGAGGTTGTGCTCCCCTCGCTTGCCTCGGGCTCCTCTGCCGCCCCGGCCTTCCCCGCCCCTCGCTCTTCAATTGCGGGGTGGCGGGCCACACACAAGTCAATTGTGTCAACCCTCAGTGCTGCTACCTCTGCAAAGGATCGGGGCCACCCCGTCCTTTTGTGTCCGGATAGACCGGTGACCTCTGAGCTCATGATGTACGACCACGACATCAAGGGTCTGGACTTCTTCCACCTCGAGGTCCCCGACATCCCTCCTCCCACCCCCTCGCTACAGGCGATTGTCACCGTGGTCGATGGGGTGGCCTCCCCTGAGATGATTGAGGCCGAGCTCAACCACCTCTACCGCCGTCAGTGAGACCGGGTGGTCACACCTGGCAACATCTTCACCGTGATCTTCCCCGACGCCATCAGCCACGGCTACGCCGCCCTCAATGGCCAGATCACCCTCGCCCTCAACCAGCTCGTCGTTGACATCACCGAGCCGATCCTCGACGCGAAGGCGGTGGCCGTCCTGGATACCGCTTGGATCCTCATGGCCGGTCTCCCCGACATCGCCCGGTCTGAGCCTGTCATCCGCCAGATGTCTCGGATGCTGGGCAAGGTGGTGGTGGTTGACGAGCTCTCTCTCCGCAAAGAGGAGGAGGTCCGGGTCAAGTCAAGTGCCTGGACTCCTCCAAGCTCCACGCCACCGTCTGGGTGTTCTTCAACGACCAGACCAGTATTTTGACAATGATGTGCTCGTGTCTGTGTTTGTCAAAGCAACTTTGGTTACCATCAGGACTTCCTGTAGGCTGTTGCCCTGGTGGTTGCCTCGTTTGCAGTTCTCTTTGAATTTTCTTTTCGGGCTCTCAATCAAGCTATTCAACTGCTAGAAGAGATGGATAACAATGCAACTAACCAAGGAAAACACATCTGAATTTGATCCGAGGTCATTGTACTTGTATATGTGGGGCTCAATAACAGCGGATAAATTTGAGGGCACGATACAAAAATTCAATTGTACAGATGACAACGCCTAGAAATGAGACAGGAGTTTGCATGACGAACTATTTGCTCAAAAAGCTCTGAATATTTCACATCAGTGTGACACAAATATTATCAAATCTCAACTACCTGTTGCATAATTAAGATGTGAGAATTTAATCCTAAGTAACGTCGTATGGATATGAACCTTGGAAACGAGGGAGAATTTTTATTTTCAGCACAAACCAGGTAGACTTGAACATCTTCTGTCCGCCATCCCACTATCTGAATCCCAAGCACCACTGAGCATCTCTGAAGAAGAGAATAAGCAGCGCAGCGGCGGTAATCCATTAGTATGACGGTGGCCAGGCGAAGTTGAGATGACGATCGATGCTGGGGACAAGATCTCGATCGGTATATTATCCGAGTGAACCACATCACGGCGCAGTTCCAACAATTTCCACCAAGACGGTAACCCATTGTACTCTCCTCTGTCTACACTTATAACAATGCAAAACAGAGCTCCTGCTATTCGCATCAGAGAAAAAGCAGCACTTACGACGTGGAAAAGCACCAGACACATTGCCTTAGTTTGGTGTTGAGCCGAGCTTGTGGCTTTCAGCTTCAGTTGGATTTCTAAAGGAGAAGACTGACAGTCGATGAAGGGAGACAGGGAGTACACCCAATCATTCTTACCTCCGGAAACCATTGCATCACATAAGGGCGAATAACTCTACAGACTAAATATGTAAGAGATGTCAAATCAAAACGGCATATTTGAACAAGCGAATATGACAAATAAAAAAAGATGAAACTTAAGAACATAGTACAAACTGGACGCAACTATTTATAGTTTGTGTGTCTGGAATGAACATCGAGTCTGAAATTAAGTTGTTACAACCAAAGGAGTTCAATGAAGAAGGCAAGAGAACAGCCAAACCTAATAATAACTAATGGTTCGTAATGGGCGAAAAGCAGGGGGGAGGGGGGATACAAACTTAATGGTTCTTGAATTGCCAGAAGCAAGTTGAGAATTCAGACATGAGTGGACAGATTGAGAGCTTCGTCTCGATACAGAAGGAAGATGAGTCAAACGGCAAGGCAAACGCAGTATGCTTGACTGTTTTGGTTGGAATAAAGGCGGCGCCCGGTTTGGAGGCTTGCACGATCGAAGCTCAGGTGGACGAGAATTTTTAGCTGCTACTACCTGCAATTCCATGTGGAAGGATATACATGTGAATGGTTCTGTTAAATGTTACACAGAAGAAGAAAACAGAGTCCATCCAGCTAGAGCAAAGGTCTATACACATATTACTAGCAGATTGCTTGCTAACCCGGGCTACGTTGTATGTGATCATTTGGCAAGCAGAAGAAATAATTGATGTTATGTATGTATGCACCATAAGTGAAAAAAAAAGGTTCGTGCTAGTAGAGAAAAACAATTAAGTGGCCCTATATATGTATCTTTCCAGTGTAAATAAATTAAGAGACCAACACTGAATAGATGGTTGTTGCAACATTTTGGCTAAAGAAAATGCAGAAAGTAAGAATAGTTTGGTGCATCTAATCAATGGAGTTAGTATAATATACCTGATTGCGAGATTTGATTAATCGATCTGAGCAATCCGTCCGCTTCAAACTGAAAAACCGAAGAAGAGAGAAATTAGACACTTGATGAGAAAGAAAAAAAAAAGAACTACAGGAACAACAGAGGTAGCTCGTGGAGGAGTATATATCTGGCAAACCTTGACGCATGCTTCGCTTCCTCTCTGCCTAGAACTGAGCAAGAAACAAAGAAAGGGCAATGAACAACTGGGAGAATGTACAGATGAGATAATGGAAATACATGCTTCTTGTGCGGCTAGTGTACGTACTTTTCCCCATGCATGCTTGTGTGCTACTCCCTCCGTTCCAAAATACTTGACCCCCACTTGTCTACATATGGATGTATCTATACTTGTTTAGTGTCTAAATACATCCATCTCTAGACAAATGAAAGTCATCTAATTTGGAACGGAGGGAGTAGTAACGTAGGTCAAGGACGGGACGGTTGGGGTGGTCCTCCACTGCGGCCCTCAGCGCAGCCTTTGCTTCATCCACCTCCCAGTCGCTAGCTTCCTCCTTTGCAACTGAAACATCGACTTCCTCTAGGGAAGGGAGGTGCCGCATGCCCAAATCAATGTTTTCATGGGAGATCCACTTAGCTGGGAAGGTGAATGAAAGGCGTTTAAGCCTTGGCGCTGCTCCTCGTGGAAACATTGACGGCACGACGTCAATACAAACGAAGTAGCACTCTGTAGCACATGGGAATGCACCAGAGGAAAGGACAGGCACTTCCACCACATTCCCTCGTGAGGAATCAGCAAGACATATAAGCATGAGAGAACAAAGAGCCGGCATCATCCCAAGAAGCCGGATGTCCTCCGATCGCACTTCATCCACGGTTAAACTGAGATAGGCGAGTAGAGGAAGTGATGAAGGATTAATCCATGCTGGCAGTGTCTGGAAGAAACTGGACATTGAGGGAATAAGCAATCTACGGAGTTGTACAGGGGGCACCCAACTGTCACTCATCAAATTGAGATGTTCAGCATCAGACACAATATAGAGACTGTCCAGTTGGCACAACTTACCTAGGGATTCCTCCACAGCTTTACCTAGGGATTCCAATGATGCTTTATCTAGACTCTCATTCAGATCTTGCAAACCAAACCGGAGCACCCTCAGTTTTGTCAGATGGCCCAGCTCTTTCACAACATTGACGTCCTTGTCAGACAACACCGGTTCACCTAGCACTTCCAGAGAAGTCAGGTTACATATCCCAGGCGGCAGCTTCGTTTCATTGGCAATATACAGGCACATCAGATGTCTTAGTTGCACAATACTCGATGGCAATTCTGTTATCCAAGTACTTCTTAAGTCCAAGGTAAGCAAAAACTGTAGGCTCCCTATTTCCATGGGAAGGTCCTGGACATCAGTACCTTTTAGCCCTAAGTACCTCAAATGTAACAGATTCCCCACATATTCAATATCTGAGACATCACAACCTTCCAAATCCAGTACACGGAGTAGTTGGAAACGTGAAATATCCAGTTTTTTTACAGCAATATTATTGGTCCAAAAAAGAGATCTTACTTGTGCCATCCCGGTGGTTTCCACATCTACTTTGCTATTTTGGATTGATAATCTACGAACCTTACTTTGCGAGTTAGACATTTTTATCTTGGTGCAATCCAATATAGTGACAAAGTTCTCTTCACTTGAAATTGAGCATATGAGATCAAGCACCATGTCATGTACACTGCAAGCTTCCTCCTTCTCTCCCCAATTATCTTCAATGTCTATTGGACTGATCATACTTCTATTCACTAGCTCATTAAAGTAGCTCTTACCGAGCTCATACAAGCTACTTTCTTGGTTTTCACTATAAACAAAGCCCTCGGCTATCCACTTCCATATCAGCTTGTCTCTTAAAATATGACTATCTTCTGGAAAGATGCTTAGGTATAATAAGCAAGGCCTCAAATATGACGGTAAATCATAATAGCTGAATAGTAATATCTTCTTCATCTCCTCCACGCTGCGGTCTTCCGCGAGTCCCCTGCCAATGGAATTGAGCAAAGCATACCATTGCTCCTTTGTGTTTATCCGATGCTTGTTAGCCATAAGACTTGATATAGTAATAATGGCTAACGGTATTCCACCACATTTCTTCAAGATGTCTTCGGATACTTGCACCAATTCTTTAGGACACCCTTCCTCATGAGAAAATACTCTTTTACAGAAGAGCCTTCTCGAGAGATCATTCGAGAGAGGTTTCATTCTGTAAATATCATCACTAGAAGAGCAACATGCTTCAGAGACACTTACGATACGGGTTGTCGTGATTAATTTACTGCCATGACTCTTCTTGGAGAAAGCACACTTGATTAGCTCCCATGATTTTTCATTCCATATATCATCAATTACGATGAGATACCTATATGATAGTTTGCAAGAGTTTGGTTACAAATCAATTGGTATATCTATTTTTTTATAAAGATACTATTATTAAAAATGATGAGATAAAGGGAAAAAATGCAGAGGAGAGAACTCCAGAAATTTATGTCAACACTACAACCTATATATAGTGGATCAACAATCTGCTATTAGCAAAGAATTGTTATAACCAGAAAAAAAGGAGAATACCTCTTGTCATTAAGAAATTCAATGATTTCATCGATCAGATGTCTTTCTTGCCATTCTGTATTATGAATGTGTGCATACTTGCACTTGTCAAATTCATACAAAATATTCTTGAAAACCTTCTTGATGTCGGGATTTTGAGAAACTGAAACAAAGGCACCACAATCAAATTGCACTTTGAGCTTGTCATACACTGCTTTGGCAAGAGTTGTCTTGCCCATCCCACCAAATCCAACAATAGAAACCGTCTTCAATGGATGCTTCGACCAATCATCACCTTCAATCAACATGTCGATCAACTTGTCTCGTGGTTCTTCAACGCCGACAAGCTTTGTAACATCTGTGTATAGGGCCATCACGCGAGGGTCAACACTAGCACCAGCGTCGGAATCCCGCGTCTCTTGTTCATACCTTTGACGCAGCTCGCCCAATTGCCTAGCTTGAACAAACACTTCTTCGAGAGCATCAGAGATACGATGGAGATCCTTCCCCTTCTTGAATAATCTCTTGGTCTTCTTGAGCAACTTCTTGACTCTGTTCTTTGGGTTGGCAGGCTTGCCACCATCCTCCACACACACCATGAATGAGTCAACGATATCCTCCATTTGGTAGGACAACTCCCTCACCATTCCTGCCCAGATCTTGGTCCCCTCATCGAGCTGGTCTGCTGGCACCTTCCCCACCTTACGCAGCGCGGCTTGCATGAGTGTCATCTCTCTGACAAGAGACTCCACGCCTTTCTTCACGCGCTTCTCGAGGGTGAACTCGCCAACAAGCAGTTCGCCGAGCTTTGGGATGAGAGGGCGGATAGCTGCCATCGCGATCTCCATGCTGGGATGGACCTCTCTCTACATGCAAGATTGCGGTAGTACTGGGTGGAAGATAACAGCTGGTTGCTACAAAGGCTCTCCTCACTGTGTGTTTGTTTGTTGTTCCGGAGAATACAGGAGTGTGTGAAACCTGGAGTGAGATGAATGATTACAAGCATTTAGGATCAGCATAAAACAACAACAACAACAACAACAACAACAACAACAACAACAACAACAACAACAACAACAACAACAATTTTGTGATGTTCACAAAACAGGTGGAAGTGAAACTAAACAACAACAGGTGGACTAGTGGGAGTGAAATTACCTTCAGACAAACAGTAAGAGCTTGCAGAGAGACCAGTAGAGAACGCCTGAGATGAACCAGGGCGGTTAGAGATGGAGATGGACGACCGTGGCTCGAGGATGTAGAGGTGGTCGACTAAAATCAGCAGCTCGAGGCTCCGGTGGAAGAGGAGGGGACAAATGGGTTGGAGCAGGGCCTGGGCCGGGGTCTGGTGCAGGCTCGAGTAACTGACGGGCGGATCCGGAGTCAGGGCCGGCCGGCGCCCGGCGGTGAGGCTCGAACGCGGGCGGGCAGGCTTGGCGGCGGCGACAGCTAAGAAACCCCGACGCCTCTCTGTTTCTCTTCTCGTAATGGCTTGTGTGTGTGTTGTGTGTAGCTGCCGCGAGCAGCATAAAGATTGGACTGATGATTTTCCCGGGTTGTAGTACAAGACTTAAATTTAGCCACCAACCGGCCGGAGCGATGAGTGGTCTGGTCATGTGCAGTGCAGCTCAGGCTACGCTGCCAGTGGTCCGTCCTAGCTTTAACTGCCTTGGTATGATCCAAACTGGCCACTGTTGGACCGCTGCGTTGGCTACCAATTTAAGTCGAGGGCATTCACACGCTGGATGCAACTGTGGCAGTGGGATCACGCGCTCTTGTCGGCAACACTGCTGCTCGAAGCAAACGGGTCGTATGAATGAAGAAAACCAAACCATTGATGCATGTGCACTATGCAGTTTTGCACCGAACAAACATGTCATTTTTTAGGAAAGAAGGACGACCCCCGGCCTCTGCATCTGGACGATGCATATGGACATTTTATTAATTATTGACACAAGACCGTACAGAGTCATACAACAATAAGTCTAAAGCCACCAAACTAAGCAACAACTGTCGCTATCCCTATCCAGTTGATGTAGGGGCGCTGAAAGTCTGGGCCTAATACCGAACAGACCACGCAGCCAAACCTAAACATCTAAAGACTTGAGGTCCCACCCAGGACGCCTGCCGGGTATGGGCACCCACCAGTCCGGCGTGCTTCTCAACCAGGACCCCTGTCGGGTATGAGGCCGCCGCAGCCACCTGCCACCAATCCATCTTGAGAGCTGTACTGCTGCATCAACCTTGCCCGGTCCAACTGCCGCTGACGCCACCATGACGCCAGGCAGCGTCACCCTCCTGTGCGAGTCCATCTCCGCTCATCAGGCGCCGAGTCTCCACTGCGCCACGCCGCCGAGATCCACCGTCATCAATGGAGCCGATGAAACACCGCTCCTCCTGTTGTCCCTTGTCATTTAACTGCTTCATTGTGATTCGACCAAGCAATGGCACGGAGCTAGCGTAATTTTCAAAGCCTGGACACACCGTAAGCTAAAGTATTTATTGATCTACTCCCACTGTTATCACTACTTAGCCAGATTTTAAATCTAGGCCGATACGGCCGATATATCACTTTTGGGGCTTCTACCGATATAAGCATAACACATCATTTGGTAAATATCATTTTCCAACATATCATCCGATATGAACCGAAACATCGACTGATGTGTGCACTGATATAGAACGATGAGTAGATGACAACAATTCTTTATTAGGAAGCAGTGAAAGCATTATGCGTTTACAATTTCATTATATATTATCAAGTCATGTGCAATGTTTTGTACAAATGCATATATATCTTACTGTTTTGAATCATAGAGAGATTTTGTGAATCCTTCCTTAATAGTTTCTTTATCAACAAGTTAATAAACTAGGAATCTAAAAGTTTTATGTTAAAGCATTGAGATCATACATTTTCTTTTACTAAAAGTAAATGTCTTGAACAAGAATAATGAAAAAAAAAACAAGACTTGGTTTCTCCGATATATCTACATATCGTCCGATATATCACCCGATATATCCGACATCCGGTATGTCGAAGCCAAACCGATACGAACCCCGATATCAGATGCTTTGAAGCTTGCTACTTAGTGATCCCAACGGTTTTAAATTTCTTTACAAAGGGAGCACCAAACACCACAAGTATCATATATTTCAAAGCCTGGGCACACTCTTATATTTGGGTAAGTAATATTTCATATAGACCACAAAAGTACAGAATAACTCGCTAAACAATAGCCACACAACCAAACGAATAATTCTGAAACTGAATAAACATAATCGACACAATCAGCATTCAATTGCATAATTTTTCCATAAATTGTAGGTAATAACTCACCTAGCCGTCGCTTGCCGCCGAAGGCCCACGTCGTGGCGGGTCGCTGTCTAGTGCTCGTTGGAGATCTGACGGCCACGAGCCACCACGAGCCGGAGTGAAATTCCCACTAGGAACGCCTAGGCTCCCGCGCTTGCGCTTCCAATCACAATCTCCGCCGGCCGGAGTCGATTGGAGGTCCGGCTGTGCGCCATCTCTTGCGGGCTTGCTGGCCGTCGCTGCACTACTACTCCACCTCGCTGCCTCCACTAGTTCGGAGTAGTAGGGCCTATGGCATAGGCACGTCGCGCGGCGGACAGACGAAAACCACGCGAGGCAGAGGACGAGCGATGCAACCAGATCGATCTATTTGTGTTTTTTAAGCACAATCGATCAAAATCACTAATTAAGTACTACCTCCGTCTCGGTGAATAAGTCATTCACGTAATCCTAGGTCGACAATTTAATTTTCTAAATATATATTATATGTGACAAAAAATATATACTTAAAAACTACATCCGTGTAGAAATCTAGTGATATACTTTGCATGACATATAACACATATTTAATTCCTCAAATCGATGACCTAGAACTGCGTGAATGACTTATTCACCTAGACAGAGGTAGTAGTATTGTTTTCGAAGATCACTCACACCTCCTCGGTTTGTGACACGTGGTGCGCCACATGCGCGTCACTTGTCGCAACCTCAGAGTTCTTCCTTTTTGAGCAGATATGTTTATTCAAAACGTTTTATCTCTTAAATCATGCGTCCAAATCTCGAGCCGTTTTCACCGTTCAAGTTCTCGCATCGAGATCTTCAAAACTAGATCATATGTTGAAAGGTTTTGCGAACTTTTTTTTTGACGATAGAAATCGAACCTGGAGCACGTTTTTTCACTTCCCGCAGAGGCACACGTTTTTTTCCTTTCCCGCAGAAGCAAATCCGTGCCTTTCTCGGAACAAAAAAACACGTTTTTTTCCTTTTCCGAGAGGCAAATTCATGCCTCTCGCGGAACGAAAAAACCATGCTTTTTTCTTTTCCCTGAGGCACGACCGTGTCTGTTGCGGAACCAAATATGTGCCTGCACGAGAAATAAATTCATGCCTCTCGCAGAACAGAGAAGGTGTTTTTTTTTCTTTCTCAGAGGCACGATGCCTCCACGAGAACTAAATCCATGCCTCCCGGCGGATGGAAAAAACGTGTTTTCCCCCTTTACGAGAGGCATGACCGTTCCTCTTGCGAAAGCAAATACGTGCCTCCATCAGAACTAAATCCGTGCCTCTTGCAGAACCAAAAAAAGAAAACATGTTTTTTTTCCGAGAGGCATGATCGTACGTCTCGTGGAAGCATATCCATGCTCCACGAGAAGTAAATCTGTGCCTCTCGCCGAACGAAAAAACACCTTTTTCCCTTTCCGACAGGCACGATCATGCCTGTCGCGAAAGAAAATCCGTGCCTCCACGAGAAGTAAATTTGTGCCTCTCGTGGAACGAAAAAAGGAATCGTGTTTTCTCGCGTCCAAATCCTAAGAAAAACTGGGGGGAAACCGAAAAGCCGAAAAAATCCTAACTTTTTTTTAGCTAAAAGCCGAAAACACGTACAGATAAAAAAACAAATTCCGGAGGAAGCGCCCATAGCACGACATGTGGCGGCGGCTGAAAGTGCGCCTTATGGCGCGGTCCCATCCCACACTAAGTGACCCTTGCATGGGATCCCGAAGGAGTACTCCTAGATTAGTTGCTCTCATCGATCCATTCATCATGTTCGTGTTCTTTCCACGAGCTGACTAGCCTCTTGTGGCCCATGTAAGGGCATCTCCAACGGTGACCCGCAAATTTTCTCCCGCATCCGTCCACGGACAGGGGTGGGGGACTAGTCCGGGGACACGGATGCGGGAGGCAGCCATCTAACGCTAGTCGCATACATTTTCACAACAACTCGAACTAACAGATGAAATTCGTTCAAACACGTCCGGATTTCATATAAACACGACCGGATTTCATATAAATATGACGGATTTCATTACAATTACATCAAAATGGTGCTAGTCCGACTTTGGAGGTATAACTAATACCTAATCTAAATGATCGTCGGTGTCTCGACCCGTTGACGGTGTCCTGGACTTGGGGGTACCAACCTATATTACCCACAATCCATAGGCCGAGCTTACGGCCCGTCAATCTCCACAAGGAAGGACTCCGGAAGCTATGAATCCTTGTGTGATCAAGACGGACACTGCAGCAGACTTGGTGTATACTTCAAGGACAACTCCAATTGCCGGCGTGTTTATTCCAAGTTGGCAAACGACCATATGTAACCCTAGATACCCATGATGCCTATATAAGCTATAGGGTTTAGTCTTTAGGGGCGTAGTCACAATTACCAGCCCTAGGGTTTAGGACACAACATACAATCTCGAGGTAGGTCATCTTGTACTCGATATTCCATCATCAATATAATCAAAGCAGGACGTAGGGTTTTACCTCTTTGAGAGGGCCCGAACCTCGGTAAACATTGTCTCCTATTACCCATCATTCCCAGATCCATAGCTTGAGACCCCCTATCCGCGAGATCAGCCGGTTTTAGTACCGACATTGATGGCCCATACAAGTCCTGATGTGTGGTAAAAAAGGATCAATGGCTCGTCTTCAGATCAACAACAACATTGGTTGTGGCGACATCTTTGTCCCCAACCATCCCTTTGCGTTTGGCAGCATTGTTCTTCACGCCAATACGACCGGTCATCTCGACCTCGTCGAAAGCTTCAACTGAACCAAGTCGTCATGTTTGGAAGCTTGGAATACATTGCCGACTCCCACGGCAATGTCGCCCTCTCTTGATGGAGGCCAGATCGTCTTGAGATCTCTTCGACTAGCGCGACTTCGACACCGGAACTAGTTTTAGATCTAGAATCGGGGGCAGGCCTTACGTTGGACCCAACCTTGAGTGCGGGTCCGACCACTGTCCCATTAGATCTTGATCTTGAGTCAGGTCTTACTTCGGAGCCGGCCTCAGGCTCGGATCCGATCATTTCGTCTACAGACTAGGAATCGACGCTGGCTGACCGATGCCCCAAGGTTGCGTCAAGCAACCCGTTGGGCGTACTGAAGGTTAACCCAGCCTACAGTCAAGCAATGGACCCGGTATAGCTCTCGCACTTAAACGAGGTGGTAGACCGAATCCAGAAACTCGCGATTTCATCAGCAGCCTATGACCAGATCGGATGTAAAAGCCGGCGATAGGGAAATTGATGTCCCTCCCACCACCCACCTAGTCGCTACGATTGAAGATTTACCCGACGTACTGAAATATGCCCAATGAGGCGACGGACATTTATGAAGATGTCGATGGAACATCAGGAGTGGCATCAACCATGGCCATATCCCATACTGGCAACCGGACCACAGCGTTACATATACATGGTCGACACCCCAAAGGACCCCCCCCCAAGCGGCCAACGTCTTTGGAGGTGACCCAAGGGTACCGGTGGGGCAAGGAGAGCCAGACCAACAATACGGAGGCCACCGATAACGGAGCCACCCCAGATGATGCCGAGGACCAAGTCAATGGCAAGAACGCCACACCTGCTGAAGTTAACGGCCGACATGGATGTCCGATAATGAGGACCTCGAAAATCCCGACGACGGGAAGGTGGTAACTACCTCCCTGAATCTGAGGAAGATGTTAGCCTTGGACCCAAGGATTTCATTGTCCTTGAGCATCCGTATGAGCAAGAAAGATTTTGATGACGGCTCGTTGCAACCGCTCGCAGTATGAAAAAGCAACAGAAGCAACTTCAAGCTAATCAAAAAACACTCAATGACAAGTGGGTAGAGGTTGTCAAAAGCGAGAGAGACCTGGAGTTGTGCCGTGCAAACACAGGCAAATCATACCCGCGATGGTGTCTATTTCCTGAATTCGCTGATGAAGTTGCCGAAAATGTGTTGTTAAAGCATGATCGGGGACGGAACAGATCAACGGAAGAAGATAAAAATCACCCCACAAATCATCGACGTGAAGTCAAGGACAAAGTCCAATACCCCGAGCCATACGATCTGCGGAGAAAATTAACCCCAAATCCTGTCCAAACTAGATCCATATATACAGATCAAGAGGACACACGCCAACTGGACATTAATATTGCAAAGAGAGCTCACTTGTGGCATTGTTGCTGCTTCTGATGGTAGTCATATCTATCACCCTCTTCTGGATGGATAATTTTCAAATCTTTCCTTTAGATAGATCAGTTTCACCTAATGCCATACAAGTGGTTTTCTTCACTTGGCAAAAACATATGGGATCAATCATCACATCTTGTATACGATAAGATTTTTTCCATGCCTTCATCAATATCGATTTATGTTGGTTCAATCATGTTTCTATTTATGGTCTCATTGAGTAACTCTATCACTGGTCTCAAAGAAGCTAATATCTTGTTTTTCATGATAAACAAAACATTCAGCTATCCATTTACATATCAATTGACCTTGCTTAATCTTCTAATCTTTTGAAAACATACTTACATATAATAACTAATCCTATAGATGGTAAGGTAGATCAAAACTGGTAGTAAAAGAAGCTTGACTCTAATCATTTCTTTGACATAATCTACAAGTCAGGAGCTCCCTCTACTATTTCTTTGCTACTTTCCATGTTGTTGTTTTGTATGTGACACATATTGCATTCTATCTCTAGTCTACTCCACCTTGTTTAAGACTAAAGATTATGTTGTTGTTCTATGATCTACCTTCACATCACTTATTATATGTAAGCATATATCCAGAAGATTGCAAAATTAAGAGAGACCAGTTCATATGGAGATAGATATCTGGATGTTTTATGTATCATGTAAACGAGAAATTGGCCCATTTGAGCTAGGAGAGGGTTACTTCAATGACTTGATAAAGAAAAGCATGATCCAACCGATAGACATCGACTATGAAGACAACAAAAGCTTATGGTGTACATGACATGATGCTTGATCTAATATATTCCTTGCGGAGAGAAATGATATGTCCCCAACATATCTATAATTTTTTATTGTTCCATGCTATTATATTGTCCATCTTCGATGTTTTATATGCATATATATGTTATTTTATATTATTGTTGGGACTAACCTGTTAACCTAGAGCCCAGTGCCAGCTTCTATTTTTTCCTTGTTTTTGAGTTTCTCGGAAAGGAATATCAAACGGAGTCCAATTAACCTGAAAATTTATGAAGATTATTTTTGGACCAGAAGAAGCCCACGGAGCATCGAAGATGGACCAGAAGAGTGGCGAGGCCACCATGAGGGTGGAGGGTGTGCCCTACCCCCTGGGCACGCCCCCTACCTCGTGGCTGCCTCATGGACCCCCCTGACTTTTCCCGACGCCAACACCTCTTATATATCCCCAAACTTCTAGAACAGAACCTAGATCGGGAGTTCCGCCGCCGCAAGCCTTTGTAGCCACCAATAACCAATCGGGACCCCGTTCTGACACCCTGCCGGAGGGGGGAATCATCACCGGTGGCCATCTTCATCATCCCGGTGCTCTCCATGACGAGGAGGGAGTAGTTCACCCTCGGGGCTGAGGGTATGTACCAGTATAGTTATGTGTTTGATATCTCTCTCTTTCTCTCGTCTTATTGATTTGGCATGATCTTGATGTACCGCGAGCTTTGCTACTATAGTTGGATATTATGATGATTCTCCCCCTCTACCTTCTTGTAATGGATTGAGTTTTCCCTTTGAAGTTATCTTATCGGATTGAGTCTTTAAGGATTTGAGAACACTTGATGTATGCCTTGCATGTGCTTATCTGTGGTGACAATGGGATATTCACGTGATCCACTTGATGTATGTTTTGGTGATCAACTTG
This sequence comes from Triticum dicoccoides, assembly GCF_002162155.2. Lineage (NCBI taxonomy): Eukaryota > Viridiplantae > Streptophyta > Magnoliopsida > Poales > Poaceae > Triticum > Triticum dicoccoides. The sequence goes on along the minus strand of NC_041385.1, from coordinate 795,844,279 downwards.
CGGGTTCCGTGACCTTGGGAATCTATGCATAGGGGTTGGCACACATTTTCGTCTTGACTCTCCGGTATAAACTTTGGGGCACTCTATGAAGTACTTTGTGTTGGTTTGAATAGATGAATCTGAGATTGTGTGATGCATATCGTATAATCAAAACCGCAGATACTTGTGGTGACATTGGAGTATCTATGTGACATTAGGGTTTTGGTTGATGTATGTCTTAAGGTGTTATTTTACTATGAACTCTAGGGTTGTTTGTGACACTTATAGGAATAGCCCAATGAATTGATCGGAAGAATAACTTTGAGGTGGTTTCGTACCCTACAATAATCTCTTCTTTTGTTTTCTGCTATTAGTGACTTTGGAGTGACTCTTTGTTGCACGTTGAGGGATTGTTATATGATCCAATTATGTTATTATTGTTGAGAGAACTTGCACTAGTGAAAATATGAACCCTATGTTGGGGAACGTAGCAGAAATTCAAAATTTTCCTACGAGTCACCAAGATCTATATATGGAGAAACAAGCAACGAGAGAGAGGGGAGTGCATCTACATACCCTTGTAGATCGCTAAGCGGAAGCGTTCAAGAGAAAGGGGTTGAAGGAATCGTAATCATCGTGATCCAAATCACCGGAGATCCTAGTGCCGAACGGACGGCACCTCCGCATTCAACACACGTACAGCCCGGTGACGTCTCCCATGCCTTGATCCAGCAAGGAGAGAGGGAGAGGTTGGGGAAGACTCCGTCCAGCAGCAGCACGACAGCGTGGTGGTGGTGGAGGAGCGTGGCAATCCTGCAGGGCTTCGCCAAGCACCGCGGGAGAGGAGGAGTACTTGGGAGAGGGGGAGGGATGCGCCAGAACTTGGGGTGCGGCTGCCCTCCCACCCCCACATATATATAGGGGCAAGGGAGAGGGGGCCCGGCCCCCTCAGATCCAATCTGAGGAGGGGGCGGCGGCCAGGGGTTTTGCCTTGCCCCCCAAGGCAAGGGGGCGCCCCCCTTTTAGGGTTTCCCCCAAACCCTAGGCGCCTTGGGCCTTGGTGGGGGGGCGCACCAGCCCACCTGGGGCTGGTCCCCTCCCACACTTGGCCCATGCAGCCCTCTAGGGCCGGTGGCCCCACTTGGTGGACCCCCGGGACCCTCCCAGTGGTCCCGGTACATTACCGATAACACCCGAAACTTTTCCGGTGACCAAAACAGGACTTCCAATATATAAATATTTACCTCCGGACCATTCTGGAACTCCTCGTGACGTCCGGGATCTCATCTGGGACTCCGAACAACATTCGGTAACCACATACAAACTTCCTTTATAACCCTAGCGTCATCGAACCTTAAGTGTGTAGACCCTACGGGATCGGGAACCATGCAGACATGACCGAGACGTTCTCCAGTCAATAACCAACAGCGGGATCTGGATACCCATGTTGGCTCCCACATGTTCCACGATGATATCATCGGATGAACCACGATGTCAAGGACTCAATCAATCCCGTACACAATTCCCTTTGTCTAGCGGTATTGTACTTGCCCGAGATTCGATCGTCGGTATGCCGATACCTTGTTCAATCTCATTACCGGCAAGTCTCTTTACTCGTTCCATAACACATCATCCCGTGATCAACCCCTTGGTCACATTGTGCACATTATGATTATGTCCTACCGAGTGGGCCCAGAGATACCTCTCCGATACACGGAGTGACAAATCCCAGTCTTGATTCATGCCCCCAACAGACACTTTCGAAGATACCTATAGTGCACCTTTATAGCCATCCAGTTACGTTGTGACGTTTGATACACCCAAAGCATTCCTACGGTATCCGGGATTTGCACAATCTCATGGTCTAAGGAAATGATACTTGACATTAGAAAAGCTTTAGCATACGAACTACGATCTTTGTGCTAGGCTTAGTATTGGGTCTTGTCCATCACATCATTCTCCTAATGATGTGATCCCGTTATCAACGACATCCAATGTCCATGGTCAGGAAACCATAACCATCTATTGATCAACGAGCTAGTCAACTAGAGGCTTACCAGGGACATGGTGTTGTCTATGTACCCACACATGTATCTGAGTTTCCTATCAATACAATTATAGCATGGATAATAAATGATTATCATATAATAATAATAACTAATCTGTTATTGCCTCTAGGGCATATTTCCAACAGTCTCCCACTTGCACTAGAGTCAATAATCTAGTTCACATCGCCATGTGATTAACATTGATAGGTCACATCGCCATGTGACCAACATCCAAAGAGTTTACTAGTGTCTAAACTAGTTCACATCACCATGTGATTAAGTCTCAATGAGTTCTGGGGTTTGATCATGTTTTTCTTGTGAGAGAGGTTTTAGTCAACGGGTCCGCAACATTCAGATCCGTATGTACTTCGCAATTCTCTATGTCATATTGTAAATGTTGCTTCCACGCTCCACTTGAAGCTATTCCAAATGGTTGCTCCAATATATGTATCCGGTTTGCTACTCAGAGTCATTCGGATAGGTGTTAAAGCTTGCATCGACGTAACCCTTTACGCCGAACTCTTTATCACCTCCATAATCGAGAAACATTTCCTTATTCCTCTAAGGATAATTTTGACCGCTGTCCAATGATCCGTTCCTGGATCATTCTTGTACCCCTTGACTGACTCATGGCAAGGCACACTTCCGGTGCGGTACACAGCATAGCGTACTATAGAGCCTACGTCTGAAGCATAGTGGACGACCTTCGTCCTTTGTCTCTCTTCTGTCGTGGTCGAGCTTTAACTCTTAAATTCATACCTTACAACTCAGGCAAGAACTCCTTCTTGACTGATCCATCTTGAACACCTTCAAGATCATGCCAAGGTATGTGCTCATTTGAAAGTACCATTTAGCGTTTTGATCTATCCTCATAGATCTTGATGCTCAATGTTCAAGCAGCTTATTCGAGGTTTTCTATTGAAAAACACCTTTCAAATAACCCTATATGCTTTCCAGAAATTCGACATCATTTCCGATCAACAATATGTCAACAACATACACTCATCAAAAATTCTATAGTGCTCCCACTCACTTCTTTGGAAATACAAGTTTCTCATAAACTTTGTACAAACCCAAAATCTTTGATCATCTCATCAAAGCGTACATTCCAACTCCGAGATGCTTACCCCAGTCCTTAGAAGGATTGCTAGAGCTTTGCGTACCTGTTAGCGTCTTTCAGGATTTGTCAAAACCTTCTGGTTGTATCACATACAACCTTTCCTTAAGAAAACTGTCGAGGAAACAATGTTTTGACATTCTATCTGCAAGATTTCATAAATAATGCAGTAACTGCTAATCCATTTCCAACAGACTCTTAGAATCGCTACGAGTGAGAAAGCCTCACCGTAGTCAACTCCTTGAACTTGTCGGAAAACATCTTAACGACAAGTCGAGCTTTCTTAATGGTGATTCTTACCATCGTTTGTCTATCTTCCTTTTAAAATCCATCTGTACCCAACGGCCTTACAACCATCAAGTATTTTTTCCAAAGTCATGGATCCTTTCTCGGATTTTATGGCCTCGAGCCATTCGTCGGAATCCGGGCCCACCATCGCTTCTCCATAGCTCGTAGGTTCATTTTTGTCTAGCAACATGACCTCTAAGACAGGATTGCGTACCACTCTGAAGTAGTACGCATCCTTGTCACCCTACGAGGTACGGTAGTGACTTGATCCGAAACTTCATGATCGCCATCATAAGCTTCTACTTCAATTGGTGTAGGCGCCACAGGAACAACTTCTTGTGCCCTGCTACACACTAGTTGAAGTGACGGTTCAATAACCTCATCAAGTCTCCACCATCCTCCCACTCAATTCTTTCGAGAGAAACTTTTCCTCGAGAAAGGACCCGTTTCTAGAAACAATTACTTTTGCTTCCAGATCTGAGATAGGAGGTATACCCAACCATTTTGGGTATCCTATGAAGATGTATTTATCCGTTTTGGGTTCGAGCTTATCACGATGAAACTTTTTCACATAAGCGTCGCAGTCCCAAACTTTCAAGAAACGACAACTTAGGTTTCTCCAAACCATAGTTCAAACGGTGTCGTCTCAACGGAATTACGTGGTGCCCTATTAAAGTGAGTGCGGTTGTCTCTAATGCCTAACCCATGAACGATAGTGGCAATTCGATAAGAGACATCATGGTACGCACCAAATCCAATAGGGTGCAACTATGATGTTCGGACACACCATCACACTATGGTGTTCCAGGCGGTATTAATTGTGAAACAATTTCCACAATGTCTTAATTGCGTGCCAAAGCTCGTAACTCAGATACTCATCTCCATGATCATATCATAGACATTTTATCCTCTTGTCACGATGATCTTTAACTTCACTCTGAAATTACTTGAACCATTCAATAATTCAGACTTGTGTTTCATCAAGTAAATATACTCAACATCTACTCGAATCATCTGTGAAGTAAGAACATAACGATATTCACTGCATGCCTCAGCACTCATTGGACTGCACACATCAAAATGTGTTACTTCCAACAAGTTGCTATCTTGTTCCATCTTACTGAAACCGAGGCTTTTCAGTCATCTTGCCCATGTGGTATGATTTGCATATCTCAAGTGATTCAAAATCAAGTGAGTCCAAACGATCCATCTGCATGGAGTTTCTTCATGCGTATACACCAATAGACATGGTTCGCATGTCTCAAACTTTTCAAAAACGAGTGAGTCCAAAGATCCATCAACATGGAGCTTCTTCATGCGTTTTACACCAATATGACTTACATGGCAGTGCCACAAGTAAGTGGTACTATCATTACTATCTTATATCTTTTGGCATGAAAATGTGTATCACTACGATCGAGATTCAATAAACCATTCCTTTTAGGTGCAATACCATTGAAGGTATTATTCAAATAAACAGAGTAACCATTATTCTCCTTAAATGAATAACCGTATTGCGATAGACATAATCCAATCATGTCTATGCTCAACGCAAACACCAAATAACAATTATTTTAACACCAATCTCGATGGTGGAGGGAGCGTGCGATGCTTGATCACATCAACCTTGGAAACACTTCCAACACATATCGTCAGCTCACCTTTAGCTAGTATCGGTTTATTCCGTTGCTTTTTATTTCGAGTTACTAACACTTAGCAACCGAACCGGTATCTAATACCCTGGTGCTACTAGGAGTACTAGTAAAGTACACGTTAACATAATGTATATCCAATATACTTCTATCGACCTTGCCAACCTTCTTATCTACCAAGTATCTAGGGTAATCCTGCTCCAGTGGTTGTTCCCCTTATTACAAAAGCACTTAGTCTCGGGTTTAGGTTCAACCTTGGGTTTCTTCACTGGAGCAGCAGCTGATTTGCCGTTTCATGAAGTATCCCTTCTTGCCCTTGCCCTTCTTGAAACTAGTGGTTTCACCAACCATCAACAATTGATGCTCCTTCTTGATTTCTACTTTCACGGTGTCAAACATCGTGAATACCTCAAGGATCATCATATCTATCCCTGATATGTTATAGTTCATCACGAAGCTTTAGCAGCTTGGTGGCAATGACTTTGGAGAAACATCACTATCTCATCTGGAAGATCAACTCCCACTCGATTCAAGTGATTGTTGTACTCAGACCATCTGAGCACAAGCTCAACGATTGAGTTTTTCTCCCTTTGTTTGCAGGCTAAGAGAATCGTCGGAGGTCTTATACCTCTTGACGTGGGCACGAGCCTAAAATCCCAATTTCAGCCCTCGAAACATCTCATATGTTCCGCGATGTTTTGAAATCGTCTTTGGTGCCTCAACTCTAAACCGTTTAACTGAACTATCACGTAGTTATCAAAACGTGTATGTCAAATGTTTGCAACATCCACAGATGACGTTCGAGGTTCAGCACACCGAGCGGTGCATTAAGGACATAAGCCTTCTACGAAGCAACGAGGACAATCCTCAGTTTACGGACCCAGTCCGCATAATTGCTACTATCAACTTTTAACTAAATTTTCTCTAGGAACATATCTAAACAGTAGAACTAAAGCGCGAGCTACGACATAATTTGCAAAAACCTTTTGACCATGTTCAGGATAATTAAGTTCATCTAATGAACTCCCACTCAGATAGACATCCCTCTAGTCATCTAAGTGATTACATGATCCGAGTCAACTAGGCCGTGTCCGATCATCACGTGAGACGGACTAGTCATCATCGGTGAACATCTTCATGTTGATCGTATCTACTATATGACTCATGCTCGACCTTTCGGTCTCTTGTGTTACGAGGCCATGTCTGTACATGCTAGGCTTGTCAAGTCAACCTAAGTGTCTCGCGTGTGTAAATCTGGCTTACACCCGTTGTATGTGAACGTTAGAATCTATCACACCCGATCATCACGTGGTGCTTCGAAACGACGAACTTTCGCAACGGTGCACAGTTAGGGGGAACACTTTCTTGAAAGTTTAATGAGGGATCATCTTATTTACTACCGCCGTTCTAAGCAAATAAGATGCATAAACATGATAAACATCACATGCAATGAAAAAGTGACATGATATGGCCAATATCATTTTGCTCCTTTTGATCTCCATCTTCGGGGCTCCACGATCATCATCGTCACCGGCACGACACCATGATCTCCATCATCATAATCTCCATCATTGTGTCTTCATGAAGTTGTCTCGCCAACTATTACTTCTACTACTATGGCTACCGGTTAGCAATAAAGTAAAGTAATTACATGGCGTTGTTTAATGACACACAGGTCATACAATAAATTAGGACAACTCCTATGGCTCCTGCCGGTTGTCATACTCATCGACATGCAAGTCGTGATTCCTATTACAAGAACATGATCAATCTCATACATCACATATCATTCATCACATTCTTTTTGGCCATATCACATCACATAGCATACCCTGCAAAAACAAGTTAGACGTCCTCTAATTGTTGTTTGCATGTTTTACCTGGCTGCTATGGGTTTCTAGCAAGAACGTTTCTTACCTACGCAAAAACCACAACGTGATATGTCAATTGCTATTTACCCTTCATAAGGACACTTTTCATCGAATCCGATCCGACTAAAGTGGGAGAGACTGGCACCCGCTAGCCACCTTATGCAACAAGTGCATGTCAGTCGGTGGAACCTGTCTCACGTAAGTGTATGTGTAAGGTCGGTCCAAGCCGCTTCATCCCACAATGGCGCCGAATCAAGATTGGACTGGTAACGGTAAGCATATTGAACAAAATCAACGCCCACAACTACTTTGCGTTCTACTCGTGCATAGAATCTACGCAATAAACCTAGCTCATGATGCCACTGTTGGGGAACGTAGCAGAAATTCAAAATTTTCCTACGAGTCACCAAGATCTATCTATGGAGAAACTAGCAACGAGGGAGAGGGGAGTGCATCTACATACCCTTGTAGATCGCTAAGCGGAAGCGTTCAAGAGAACGGGGTTGAAGGAGTCGTACTCATCGTGATCCAAATCACCGGAGATCCTAGTGCCGAACGGCCGGCACCTCCGCATTCAACACACGCACAGCCCGGTGACGTCTCCCCTGCCTTGATCCAGCAAGGAGAGAGGGAGAGGTTGGGGAAGACTCCGTCCAGCAGCAGCATGATAGCGTGGTGGTGGTGGAGGAGCGTGGCAATCCTGCAGGGCTTCACCAACCACCGCGGGAGAGGAGGAGTACTTAGGAGAGGGGGAGGACTGCGCCAGAACTTGGGCTGCGGCTGCCCTCCCACCCCCCACATATATATAGGGGCAAGGGAGAGGGGGGTCGGCCCCCTCAGATCCAATTTGAGGAGGGGGCGGCGGCCAGGGGTTTTGCCTTGCCCCCCAAGGCAAGGGGGTGCCCCCCTTTTAGGGTTTCCCCCAAACCCTAGGCACCTTGGGCCTTGGTGGGGGGCGCACCAGCCCACCTGGGGCTGGTCCCCTCCCACACTTGGCCCATGCAGCCCTCTGGGGCCGGTGGCCCCACTTGGTGGACCCCCGGGACCCTCTCGGTGGTCCTGGTGCATTACCGATAACACCCGAAACTTTTCTGGTGACCAAAACAGGACTTCCCATATATAAATCTTTACCTCCGGACCATTCCGGAACTCCTCTTGACGTCCTGGATCTCATACAGTACTCCGAACAACATTCGGTAACCACATACAAACTTCCTTTATAACCCTAGCGTCATCGAACCTTAAGTGTGTAGACCCTATAGGTTCGGGAATCATGCAGACATGACCGAGACGTTCTCCGGTCAATAACCAACAGCGGGATCTGGATACCCATGTTGTCTCCCACATGTTCCACGATGATCTCATCGGATGAACCACGATGTCAAGGACTCAATCAATCCCGTATACAATTCCCTTTGTCTAGCGGTATTGTACTTGCCCGAGATTCGATCGTCGGTATGCCGATACCTTGTTCAATCTCGTTACCGGCAAGTCTCTTTACTCGTTCAGTAACACATCATCCCGTGATCAACCCCTTGGTCACATTGTGCACATTATAATGATGTCCTACTGAGTGGGCCCAGAGATACCTCTCCGTTACACGGAGTGACAAATCCGAGTCTTGATTCATGCCAACCCAACACACACTTTCGGAGATACCTGTAGTGCATCTTTATAGCCATCCAGTTACATTGTGACGTTTGATACACCCAAAGCATTCCTACGGTATCCGGGATTTGCACAATCTCATGGTCTAAGGAAATGATACTTGACATTAGAAAAGCTTTAGCATACGAACTACGATCTTTGTGCTAGGCTTAGTATTGGGTCTTGTCCATCACATCATTATCCTAATGATGTGATCCCGTTATCAATGACATCCAATGTCCATGGTCAGGAAACCATAACCATCTATTGATCAATGAGCTAGTCAACTAGAGGCTTACCAGGGACATGGTGTTGTCTATGTACCCACACACATGTATGTAAGTTTCCTATCAATACAATTATAGCATGGATAATAAATGATTATCACATAATAATAATAACTAATCTATTATTGCCTCTAGGGCATATTTCCAACAGTCTCCCACTTGCAGTAGAGTCAATAATCTAGTTCACATCGCCATGTGATTAACACTGATAGGTCACATCGCCATGTGACCAACATCCAAAGAGTTTACTAGTGTCTAAACTAGTTCACATCACCATGTGATTAAGTCTCAATGAGTTCTGGGGTTTGATCATGTTTTGCTTGTGAGAGAGGTTTTAGTCAACGGGTCTGCAACATTCAGATCCGTATGTACTTCGCAATTCTCTATGTCATATTGTAAATGTTGCTTCCACGCTCCACTTGAAGCTATTCCAAATGGTTGCTCCAATATATGTATCCGGTTTGCTACTCAGAGTCATTCGGATAGTTGTTAAAGCTTGCATCGACGTAACCCTTTACGCCGAACTCTTTATCACCTCCATAATCGAGAAACATTTCCTTATTCCTCTAAGGATAATTTTGACCGATGTCCAATGATCCGTTCCTGGATCATTCTTGTACCCCATTGACTGACTCATGGCAAGGCACACTTCTGGTGCGGTACACAGCATAGCATACTATAGAGCCTACGTCTGAAGCATAGTGGACGACCTTCGTCCTTTGTCTCTCTTCTGTCGTGGTCGAGCTTTAACTCTTAAATTCATACCTTACAACTCAGGCAAGAACTCCTTCTTGACTGATCCATCTTGAACACCTTCAAGATCATGCCAAGGTATGTGCTCATTTGAAAGTACCATTTAGCGTTTTGATCTATCCTCATAGATCTTGATGCTCAATGTTCAAGCAGCTTATTCGAGGTTTTCTATTGAAAAACACCTTTCAAATAACCCTATATGCTTTCCAGAAATTCGACATCATTTCCGATCAACAATATGTCAACAACATATACTCATCAAAAATTCTATAGTGCTCCCACTCACTTCTTTGGAAATACAAGTTTCTCATAAACTTTGTACAAACCCAAAATCTTTGATCATCTCATCAAAGCGTACATTCCAACTCCGAGATGCTTACCCCAGTCCTTAGAAGGATTGCTAGAGCTTTGCATACCTGTTAGCGTCTTTCAGGATTTGTCAAAACCTTCTGGTTGTATCACATACAACCTTTCCTTAAGAAAACTGTCGAGGAAACAATGTTTTGACATTCTATCTGCAAGATTTCATAAATAATGCAGTAACTGCTAATCCATTTCCAACAGACTCTTAGCATCGCTACGAGTGAGAAAGCCTCACCGTAGTCAACTCCTTGAACTTGTCGGAAAACATCTTAACGACAAGTCGAGCTTTCTTAATCGTGATTCTTACCATCATTGTCTGTATTCCTTTTAAAATCCATCTGTACCCAACGGCCTTACGACCATCAAGTATTTTTTCCAAAGTCATGGATCCTTTCTCGGATTTTATGGCCTCGAGCCATTCGTCGGAATCCGGGCCCACCATCGCTTCTCCATAGCTCGTAGGTTCATTGTTGTCTAGCAACATGACCTCTAAGACAGGATTGCGTACCACTCTGAAGTAGTACGCATCCTTGTCACCCTACGAGGTATGGTAGTGACTTGATCCGAAACTTCATGATCACCATCATAAGCTTCTACTTCAATTGGTGTAGGCGCCACAGGAACAACTTCTTGTGCCCTGCTACACACTAGTTGAAGTGACAGTTCAATAACCTCATCAAGTCTCCACCATCCTCCCACTCAATTCTTTCGAGAGAAACTTTTCCTCGAGAAAGGACTCGTTTCTAGAAACAATTACTTTTGCTTACGGATCTGAGATAGGAGGTATACCCAACCATTTTGGGTATCCTATGAAGATGTATTTATCCATTTTGGGTTCGAGCTTATCACGATGAAACTTTTTCACATAAGCGTCGCAGTCCCAAACTTTCAAGAAACGACAACTTAGATTTCTCCAAACCATAGTTCAAACGGTGTCATCTCAACGGAATTACGTGGTGCCCTATTAAAGTGAGTGTGGTTGTCTCTAATGCCTAACCCACGAACGATAGTGACAATTCGATAAGAGACATCATGGTACGCACCAAATCCAATAGGGTGCAACTATGATGTTCGGACACACCATCACACTATGGTGTTCCAGGCGGTATTAATTGTGAAACAATTTCCACAATGTCTTAATTGCGTGCCAAAGCTCGTAACTCAGATACTCATCTCCATGATCATATCATAGACATTTTATCCTCTTGTCACGATGATCTTTAACTTCACTCTGAAATTACTTGAACCATTCAATAATTCAAACTTGTGTTTCATCAAGTAAATATACTCAACATCTACTCGAATCATCTGTGAAGTAAGAACATAACGATATTCACTGCATGCCTCAGCACTCATTGGACTGCACACATCAAAATGTGTTACTTCCAACAAGTTGTTATCTTGTTCCATCTTACTGAAACCGAGGCTTTTCAGTCATCTTGCCCATGTGGTATGATTTGCATATCTCAAGTGATTCAAAATCAAGTGAGTCCAAACGATCCATCTGCATGGAGTTTCTTCATGCGTATACACCAATAGACATGGTTCGCATGTCTCAAACTTTTCAAAAACGAGTGAGTCCAAAGATCCATCAACATGGAGCTTCTTCATGCGTTTTACACCAATATGACTTACATGGCAGTGCCACAAGTAAGTGGTACTATCATTACTATCTTATATCTTTTGGCATGAAAATGTGTATCACTACGATCGAGATTCAATAAACCATTCCTTTTAGGTGCAATACCATTGAAGGTATTATTCAAATAAACAGAGTAACCATTATTCTCCTTAAATGAATAACCGTATTGCGATAGACATAATCCAATCATGTCTATGCTCAACGCAAACACCAAATAACAATTATTTTAACACCAATCTCGATGGTGGAGGGAGCGTGCGATGCTTGATCACATCAACCTTGGAAACACTTCCAACACATATCGTCAGCTCACCTTTAGCTAGTATCGGTTTATTCCGTTGCTTTTTATTTCGAGTTACTAACATTTAGCAACCGAACCGGTATCTAATACCCTGGTGCTACTAGGAGTACTAGTAAAGTACACGTTAACATAATGTATATCCAATATACTTCTATCGACCTTGCCAACCTTCTTATCTACCAAGTATCTAGGGTAATCCTGCTCCAGTGGTTGTTCCCCTTATTACAAAAGCACTTAGTCTCGGGTTTAGGTTCAACCTTGGGTTTCTTCACTGGAGCAGCAGCTGATTTGCCGTTTCATGAAGTATCCCTTCTTGCCCTTGCCCTTCTTGAAACTAGTGGTTTCACCAACCATCAACAATTGATGCTCCTTCTTGATTTCTACTTTCACGGTGTCAAACATCGTGAATACCTCAAGGATCATCATATCTATCCCTGATATGTTATAGTTCATCACGAAGCTTTAGCGGCTTGGTGGCAATGACTTTGGAGAAACATCACTATCTCATCTGGAAGATCAACTCCCACTCGATTCAAGTGATTGTTGTACTCAGACCATCTGAGTACAAGCTCAACGATTGAGTTTTTCTCCCTTTGTTTGCAGGATAAGAAAATCGTCGGAGGTCTTATACCTCTTCACGTGGGCACGAGCCTGAAATCCCAATTTCAGCCCTTAAAACATCTCATATGTTCCGCACATTTCGAAATCGTCTTTGGTGCCTCAACTCTAAACCATTTAACTGAACTATCACGTAGTTATCAAAATGTGTATGTCAAATATTTGCAACATCCACAGATGACGTTCGAGGTTCAGCACACCGAGCGGTGCATTAAGGACATAAGCCTTCTACGAAGCAACGAGGACAATCCTCAGTTTACGGACCCAGTCCGCATAATTGCTACTATCAACTTTCAACTAAATTTTCTCTAGGAACATATCTAAACAGTAGAACTAAAGCGCGAGCTACGACATAATTTGCAAAAACCTTTAACTATGTTCAGGATAATTAAGTTCATCTAATGAACTCCCACTCAGATAGACATCCCTCTAGTCATCTAAGTGATTACATGATCCGAGTCAACTAGGCCGTGTCCGATCATCACGTGAGACGGACTAGTCATCATCGGAGAACATCTTCATGTTGATCGTATCTACTATACGACTCATGCTCAACCTTTCGGTCTCTTGTGTTCCGAGGCCATGTCTGTACATGCTAGGCTTGTCAAGTCAACCTAAGTGTTTCGCGTGTGTAAATCTAGCTTACACCCGTTTTATGTGAATGTTAGAATCTATCACACCCGATCATCACGTGGTGCTTCGAAACGACGAACTTTCGCAACGGTGCACAGTTACGGGGAACACTTTCTTGAAATTTTAATGAGGGATCGTCTTATTTACTACCGTCGTTCTAAGCAAATAAGATGCATAAACATGATAAACATCACATGCAATGAAAAAGTGACATGATATGGCCAATATCATTTTGCTCCTTTTGATCTCCATCTTCGGGGCTCCACGATCATCATCGTCACCGGCATGACACCATGATCTCCATCATCATGATCTCCATCATTGTGTCTTCATGAAGTTGTCTCGCCAACTATTACTTCTACTACTATGGCTACCGGTTAGCAATAAAGTAAAGTAATTACATGGCGTTGTTAAATGACACGCATGTCATACAATAAATTAAGACAACTCCTATGGCTCCTGCCGGTTGTCATACTCATCGACATACAAGTCGTGATTCCTATTACAAGAACATGATCAATCTCATACATCACATATCATTCATCACATTCTTTTTGGCCATATCACATCACATAGCATACCCTGCAAAAACAAGTTAGACGTCCTCTAATTGTTGTTTGCATGTTTTACGTGGCTGCTATGGGTTTCTAGCAAGAACGTTTCTTACCTACACAAAAACCACAACGTGATATGTCAATTGCTATTTACCCTTCATAAGGACCCTTTTCATCGAATCCGATCCGACTAAAGTGGGAGAGACTGGCACCCGCTAGCCACCTTATGCAACAAGTGCATGTCAGTCGGTGGAACCTGTCTCACGTAAGTGTACGTGTAAGGTCGGTCCGGGCCGCTTCATCCCACAATGGCGCCGAAGCAAGATTGGACTGGTAACGGTAAGCATATTGAACAAAATCAACGCCCACAACCACTTTGTGTTCTACTCGTGCATAGAATCTACGCAACAAACCTAGCTCATGATGCCACTGTTGGGGAATGTAGCAGAAATTCAAAATTTTCCTACGAGTCACCAAGATCTATCTATAGAGAAACTAGCAACGAGGAAGAGGGGAGTGCATCTACATACCCTTGTAAATCGCTAAGCGGAAGCGTTCAAGAGAATGGGGTTGAAGGAGTCGTACTCATCGTGATCCAAATCACCGGAGATCCTAGTGCCGAACGGCCGGCACCTCCGCATTCAACACACGTACAGCCCGGTGACGTCTCCCATGCCTTGATCCAGCAAGGAGAGAGGGAGAGGTTGGGGAAGACTCCGTCCAGCAGCAGCACGACGGCGTGGTGGTGGTGGAGGAGCGTGGCAATCCTGCAGGGCTTCACCAACCACCGCGGGAGAGGAGGATTACTTGGGAGAGGGGGAGGACTGCGCCAGAACTTGGGGTGCGGCTGCCCTCCCACCCCCCACATTTATATAGGGGCAAGGGAGAGGGGGGTTGGCCCCCTCAGATCCAATCTGAGGAGGAGGCGGCGGCCAGGGGTTTTGCCTTGCCCCCCAAGGCAAGGGGGCGCCCCCCTTTTAGGGTTTCCCCCAAACCCTAGGCACCTTGGGCCTTGGTGGGGGGCGCACCAGCCCGCCTGGGGCTGGTACCCTCCCACACTTGGCCCATGCAGCCCTCTGGGGCCGGTGGCCCCACTTGGTGGACCCCCGGGACCCTCCCGGTGATCCTGGTACATTACCGATAACACCCGAAACTTTTCCGGTGACCAAAACAGGACTTCCCATATATAAATCTTTACCTCCGGACCATTCTGGAACTCCTCGTGACGTCCGGGATCTCATCCGGGACTCCGAACAACATTCGGTAACCACATACAAACTTCCTTTATAACCCTAGCGTCATCGAACCTTAAGTGTGTAGACCCTACGGGTTCGGGAACCATGCAGACATGACCGAGATGTTCTTCGGTCAATAACCAACAGCGGGATCTGGATACCCATGTTGGCTCCCACATGTTCCACGATGATCTCATCGGATGAACCACGATGTCAAGGACTCAATCAATCCCGTATACAATTCCCTTTGTCTAGTGGTATTGTACTTGCCCGAGATTCGATCGTCGGTATGCCGATACCTTGTTCAATCTCGTTACAGGCAAGTCTCTTTACTCGTTCCGTAACACATCATCCCGTGATCAACCCCTTGGTCGCATTGTGCACATTATGATGATGTCCTACCGAGTGGGCCCAGAGATACCTCTCCGTTACACGGAGTGACAAATCCCAGTCTTGATTCGTGCCAACCCAACAGACACTTTCGGAGATACCTGTAGTGCACCCTTATAGCCACCCAGTTATGTTGTGACGTTTGATACACCCAAAGCATTCCTACGGTATCCGGGAGTTGCATAATCTCATGGTCTAAGGAAATGATACTTGACATTAGAAAAGCTTTAGCATACGAACTACGATCTTTGTGCTAGGCTTAGTATTGGGTCTTGTCAATCACATCATTCTCCTAATGATGTGATCCCATTATCAACGACATCCAATGTCCATGGTCAGGAAACCGTAACCATCTATTGATCAACGAGCTCGTCAACTAGAGGCTTACCAAGGACATGGTGTTGTCTATGTACCCACACATGTATCTGAGTTTCCTATCAATATAATTATAGCATGGATAATAAACGATTATCATATAATAATAATAACTATTTTATTATTGCCTCTAGGGCATATTTCCAACACCCTAGGCCTTGTTTCGAAGCATTACAATACCATTTTTGCTCACTTTTGTTACTAGTTACCTTGCTATTTTTATATTTTTAGATTATAAAAACCTATATCTATCATCCATATTGCACTTGTATCACCATCTCTTCACCGAACTAGTGCACCTATACAATTTACCATTGTATTGGGTGTGTTGGGGACACACGCGACTCTTTGTTATTTGGTTGCAGGGTTATTTGAGGGATACCATCTTCATCCTACGCCTCCTACGGATTGATAAATCTTAGGTCATCCACTTGAGGGAAATTTGCTACTGTCCTACAAAACTCTGTGCTTGGAGGTCCAACACGAGTCTACAAGAAGAAAGTTGCGTAGTAGACATCAAGAAACACTTATGGCATTGTTCAACCCAAAAGAACATGGATGGCAACAACCAAATAACAAGACATTCTTCAGTTGCTCCGCAACAATTGTGATTCTCGTCCCATGCCCATGTACCTATGCACGTGAAGTTTTTGCAACGATTAGTTCACAGGTAAGTCAACATGATGCGTATACTATTTATAAATATAGAGAAGACATCAATGAATGAATAATGAGCTAGTTATCAAGGCAAACAATTGAGCAAACCCATGGGAAAAGAAAATCTTATACCAGCCAGTGTGAATCTATAGTGAATTACCAACAATTTGCACTTAAGGTGCACACACTAAACCAAAACTAAAAAACAGTGGATGGTAACAGCAAAATAACAACATCCTCTTCATTTCTACTGCACCGGGATCTCTTTTAATTACACAAATAGTTGTGATGTTCATCCTACACTGACCTATGTATTTGAAGGTTTTGCACTGCTTAGGGCATTTCTAACCGATCCCTTATAACATGCTAGAGGAGTAAAAATGCGGTTTTACTCTTCTAACCGGAACCTAACCGATCCCTTATCCACCGTAAGGGAGTAAGTTCTTTACGCCGGCCCTAAATATCTCCCTATATTTACTCCACCACGCGGTGGCTGAGTAAAAGCCGCGCCTCTTCTCCACTGCCTCCCCCTCCCCTCCCGCGCCGCATTTGAGCCAGCGCCACCGCTCCAGCCCCCACCGGCACTTGCCTACCGCCGCAAATGCTCCGTAGGCTCCACCGCCATCCTTTACCACTTCGATTTGTGCCTCCTCGTCCCATCGCCGGTGAAGAGCTGGTGGATTTGCGACTGCTTCTGCCTCCGTTGGATTTGGCGTTTCAGACGCAGGCGGCTGCTCCTTGCCATGGATTGGCTGGGAAGCGGACCGCACAGCCTCGACGACACCTCCGGGCCCCATGCAGGTACGAGATCCTCCTCTAGCCACTCAAATCCCTCCCGTCAGCGACTCGCCGACAAAGGCACGCCCGATCGTCGCCCGGGCTCGGCGTTGAGCCACTGCCGGTCATATACTGCGACGACTACACGCAACTGGTGGTGCGTCCGAGTATCTACCACACCGCAATATCCCGGGTTGTTGTTCTTTGAGTGCACAAATGATGGGGCATGTGCTTGTTTTGATTCGGTTGTTCACCGTATTCGGCGCAATTTCGGTAGCTTATTGTTTGTTCAAATTTGTGTGTAGGATGAATGCAAGTTTTGGTATTGGGAAGAAGAATACATCTATTTGTTGATAGCACGAAAATTGGTTCAAGCTCGACAAGCCGCACATCAACAATGAAGACATTGAGAAAATATTAACCCAACTAGCGGAAGCTGATAGGGAAATTGGATATCTTTTAAAATGTCTAATTGTGGTTCTTATTTTCTTTGGTCTTGCTCTCATGGTGACGAATTGGAGAATTATGCATTCCAGTGTCGCTGAATAAATAAAGAAGCAAAAAATGTGTTTCGGTGGCAATAAATATAATGCAAATGCCAATTTTTGTATTACTCCGTTATATATAGGAGATCGGCTAGGTCCGACAAAATTTTATTGAACTAACTCCACTAAGCTTTTACTCTGCCGGATACTCCGCCATTTTTAGGTGATCGGTTAGAAATGCCCTTAGTTGATGTAACAAATGAAGATGTATCTGGTATGTGTTTCTTCATCGCAGTATTGAAGCATGTGCTAGTTATGTGGCAGCAAATGGACACACTGGAGCAGAGAAGACCCTACAACTAGCTTATACGACCAAATTAACACTATAAATCTATCGTGGATAACCAACAATTTGCACTGAAGAACTGAGATGTACACACCGCCCGGCCAGTACAGAAGTGATTTAGTTGAAGAAACTAGAGTACACAATGAAAGATCTGCTAGAACGGATGGAAATTTGTGGTGGACCACGTGCAATTTACACTTATGGTGCACACCGTGACCCATAGTATTGTAGATTTATAGTCCAAGAAACTAATTTAGTCCGATGTATACTATAGAACAGAAGAACAGATTCGTACTTCCTCCTTCCGAAAAAGTTTGTCTCTCAAATGGATGTATCTAGCACTAACTGGATGCTAAATAGTGCTAGATATATCCATTTGAGAGACAAGGTTGGGACAAGTTTTTTCGGACGGAGAATACCTGATATCGCTGACCTCGGAGAAGCGAGGTCCGGGGAAGCCTTCCCCTGCACGTGCCTCTTTGGGTCGCTGCACATACTCACCAGCGAGCAGGTAACCGCCTCGCCGGTGGTCGGCAGGACCTACCAGCGCCGGGAGGAGGCCCCCTTCACGAGATCCACTCCACGACTCTGCCCCTCTCCATACGTGATAGAAATAGTCGCCGGGAGCAGAGGAGAAAGTAGTCCTGGCCATGGGCAGCCCGGCCCAAACGGCCCAGCCCGACGCTGCTCCCGGGCTGGGCCCGGGCCTAGATTTTGAGCCCAAAGGCCGGGCCCGGGCGCATCATTTTTGCGTTTTATTGAAGGATGGGCCGGGCCAGCCCGAAACCCAACGGGGTTTTACGTGTTCGGGCCGGGCTCGGGCCCAGAAAACAGGCCCGACGGCCGGGCCGGGCCGGGCTCAGGCCTTGGTTTTTTGTGTCAGGCTTGGCTAGGCCCGGCCCGAGGTATGGCCAGGTATAGGAGAAAGGACCTACCGCCTACGGACAGACACGACCGATCACGTGCACGCACAGAACCGCTGCCTTGTGGTCCTCCTTACGGTCTAGCCCCATGTGTCATCCATCTACAGACTACAGTTATGTAGTACCAGGAAAACACGAACAACCAGGACGAATATGAGGTTACTGACCAAAACAAGATGCTGATGCTGTTACTCATAAACACAATCTAGTAGTCCTGCGTGAAACAGCTCGAAACGAGTTAACTGAATTTTGTGACACGGAGCTAGGGGCTTCATGCTTTCAACTTAGCTAGTAGGATTTCCTGACGAAACGGCGATCGATCCGAAGGAAGACTGAAAAGGGATTACATTGTCATCTTGCCTGATCTTGGGTGCAACCTCGGACAGAGCAGACTATGGATGTAGGATTAATGCAGCACAGACCAGTGCTTGATTGCAATAAGAGGAGAGCAACCACATAGACAGACAAGATATTAGATACAAGGACTGCCTGAGTTTGCTCTTGAGCTGGGCATCAGGCTTTCAGCTTCAGTTAAATTACACGGCTGGCAACGTTCTCATCTGATCTCCTCTGCAGCTAGGCCGAAACAGGCTACCCCTATTGCGGTGGAATTAATACAGCAGGAAGAAACAAATGCATGTAGCTTATCAATCGAGTTGCTAATAAACAGGTCTTCCTCTGCGTTACAGCGTATGACTTACTTCATGGCACACACAAAAACATCACCTGGTTTGCTCCCCTGTATAAGTGCAAGTAAAGGAGGGGCTGACAGTCAATGAAGGGAGTACACCGAATCACATTCTTATCTCCAGAAATCACTGCATCAGTTCAGCGCCAATAATTCTACAAAGTAGTAAATACTAACAGCAAGGGCACACAGTGTTATTCAGTGGCAAATTCAAGCTTCAGTTGAAAAAAATTTAAATCAAACCAACATGATAAGTGGAAGATCAACTTCCACTTATCGACGCTGACAAAAAGTGCAAGTAAAGGAGAGACTTGCACTCCACGAAGGGAGTAAACAGTATCACTCTTACCTCCAGAAATCATTGCATCAGTTCAGGGCCAATAATTCCACGGAGTTTATTCGCAAAAAAATTAAAAAAAATTCTACAGAGTAAATGACAGCAAGGGCACCCAGTGTGATTCAGTAGCAAAGGGAAAAAGGCTCCAGTTCATGATTTATTTGATCAAACCAAGTCCAACATGACAAATGGAAGATAAACTTCAGACTATAGTACGAACTGAACTCTGACATTATAGTTTACAAGTATGGAATAAGAATAAACATCGAGTCTGAAATAAAGTTGGTACAAATAAAGGAGTGTAAAGAACAATGCTGGAGAGCAGGCAAACCAGACATCATCAGTACATGATAACTAATGGTTCATTAGGGCAAAATGCAGGGGGCGCCCTACAAACTTGATTGTTGTTGAATTGACATAAGTAAGAATATACTTCAGCTAATTGACATAAGTAAGAATATACTTCAGCTAATTTCTCAGGGGGCGCCCTAAGAAATCATTGCATCAGTTGAGGGTAAAATGGGAAAGTGCGTTAATTTCGTAACGTGGCTGAAATTGTACTGGAGTTGTCCAACGACAATTATTTCGGAACAGAGGGAGTAGTTTGGTTATGAACTGCTTAGTTTGCATCGCCTAGAGAGATGCCTCTGAGCAGATGCATTAGTTTGCAATTGCATTAGACAGAAAGACTGACACCTCTGTTTGTGGGATTAATCAAATTAGGCACCACGCCACGCACCACCATGCGTACCCACTTTACCGATTCCATTCCATGTATATATGGTTGCTGTGCTAATTAAGATCAATTCCTCATGTGTCCATGAAGAAAATGGCGCTTGCAAATAAAACACTCGGATTGCCTACGGCCGCCGCTCATTCTCTTGCCCATGGTCACTCACTGATGCTCATTCCCTTGTGCAAATTAAACAGACTTCAGTTTGATATATCTGTGCAAACAACGACAGCTCGGCCAAAGCAGCCTATCAACGTAGCTTGACCGTGGCAAGAGGAATCACTAGATGCTACAAGAACAAGAACAAGTATGTGGGAGCAACTGAACAAGATGCTTCTGTGAATTTATCATATCAAGTTGCTAGTAGACGGGTCTTATTTGTCTGCGGCACCATATGATTTTGTCGCAAAATAGCAAAATAAAACATCTCATGATTTGCTCCCCTGTACAGAGATAGAAGAGTCACTTGAGTTGGGGGCAACATCCAATCATTCTCTCGCCCAGAAAGCGTTGCATCAGTTGAGGGCAATACTTCCACTCCAGCGTGATTGACAGAAAGATGTACATCACCAACCCACGAGACGAAATGGCAACTCAAGTTCCACTTGTATTCCAACAGAAAGATGTACTCAATGCAGGTCCTAAGCAGGTACATCGAAATGACACTGCTGACTTCCCTGTTTATTTGATCAAAATGACAAACAGAAAATGGAACTTCAGAACATAGGACAAACTGAATGCGGCCTCTTAGTTTGCGAGTCTGAAATAAAGCTGTTACAAACAAGGGAGTGTAATCGAGAATGCAGGAGAGCAAGCAAGCCAGACATCAGTACATATATAATAACTAATGGTGCATACGAGCAAATTGCAGTGGCCGCCCTACAAACTGGTTGTTGAATTGACAGAAAATTAACCAGCCAGCCATACATCATAAGTGCATAACTCTTCCTTACAAAAGAAAGAAATGGAGAGGGAAGTTCATCATTAGCAAAGTGCAGGAGGCGCCGCCGAAACTTGGCGCTTCTTGAATCTAACCGAAGTGACAGCAGTATTCAGTCATTAGTGGGTACAATTACAATAAGAATTTCATGTCGCTGCACAAGACAAATCAAAACACCATGGCAAATGCAGTGTTCCTGAGTCTCACCATCTCAATTGGCAAGAATGGAAGTGTTCAGCACAATATTTTAAACCTAACACATGTAGAACATAAATGCTCACTCAACATTGTTGCTTCTTTTGATGGCGACCATATGTGACATTCTCTTTCGGATGGATAATATTCAAATCTTGCCTTTGGATAGACAGTTTTCACTCAGTGCCATGCAAGTGGGTTTCTTCACTTGGCAAAAACATATGGGATCAATCATCATATCATGTATACCATAAGATTTTTTTTCATTGCCTTCATCAACATTGATGTCTATTGATCGATCATGCTTCTATTTATGATCTCATTGAGTAACTCTACCACCGAGCTCAAATAGGCTAGTCTCTTGTTCTTCATGATACACAAAACATTCAGCCATCCATTTACATATCAAGTGACCTTGCTTAATCTCCTAATCTTCTGAACACATGCTTAGATATAATAACTAATCCTATCGATGACAAGGTAGATCAAAATTAGTAGTAAAAGAAGCTTGACTCCAGATTATCACGTTGACATAATCTACAAGTCAGGAACTTCTTTTACTATTTCTTTGCTAGTTTCCATATCGTCGGTATGTGTCTGGTTCGTATAGTGTTCTATCTCTAGTCTACCATAATTTGTTCAAGACTAAAGATTATGTTGTCGTTCTATGATCTACCTTCACATTATTTATTATATGTAAGCATATATCCAGAAGACTACAAAATTAAGCAAGACCGGTTCATATGGAGATGGATGGCTGAAGATTTGTGTATCATCTATCATGTAAACATGAAATTGACCCATTTGAGCTAGGAGAGTTACTTGAATGAGCTCATAAACAAAAGTAGGGTCCAACCTGTAGACAACATTATCAAGACAGAAAAGTCTTATGGTGTCCATGATATGATGCTTGATCTAATATATTCGCTGCGTAGAGAAACGCCCATGGCAATGTTCAGTCTAAAAGAACATGGATGTTAGCAGCCAAATAACAAGATATTTTCATTTCCTCCACAACAATTCTGATTCCCCTCCCTTTCTCAAGTACCTATGCATGTGAAGATTCTGAAACAAATTAGTTGGCAGGCAAGTCAACATGAGTATACTATTTATTCATAAAGAGGAGATAACAATGAATAATGAGCTATATTTATCAAGGCAAAAAATAAGCAGGCCCCTTGGAAAAAAACATCATATACCAACCAATTCATAGCTAGAGTGAATCAAAAATGATTTGCACTTAAGATGGTAATTAATGGCTAAATAACAATATCCTCTTCATTTCTTCCGCACTAGCATCTGTTTTAAGTCCACACACAGTTGTGACCTCCATCCGACACTAACTTATGTATATGAACTTTTTGCACCGTTTAGTTGGCAAAGAAATCAAGATGCATCTGATATGTAAAGAAGCGTGTGGCAGTTATCTGGCAACAACTGAACTCACTAGAGCAGACCGTAGGAGCACCTTAAACGACCAAATAAGCACTGTAAATCTATGGGGGATGACCAAAATTGGCACGAGTTGGATTGAACGACCTAGAACAGAAGAAGACCTATGGTGCATGACCAGTAATTTGCACTGAGGATGCACAACCCCATGAGTTTAGCCGAAGAAACTAATTTAGCCAAACCAAGTTAACCGGATCCAGATCAGGAAGAAACGAATTATACCTCACGATTCTGCGAGATCCAGCCTTTGGCGGCCCCTGCAGCTGCAGGCGCCTCTCCGGGCTGCTGCACGTACTCATCGACGAGGAGGTCGCCGGCGGCCGGCAGGACGTACCAGCCCCGGGAGGAGCCCCGCCGCGAGATCTGCTCCACGGCTCGACCTCTGTGTCTGACTGACAGACTCCCCCTTCTCCAAACGCTGTAGAAATAGACGCCGGGAGCAGAGCCCTGTTAACGGATCCGACCGATCACGTGCCCGCACAGAGCTACGGCCATGTGGGTCCTCCGTGAGGTATGGTCCCATGTGTCATCCAGCTTAGACAAACATTGAACAACTAAGTTGAGGTCTGATGGATCTCCTTGTCTCATCGTGCGTGATTTCGCTTTCACTGGAGGATCATTTTCTTACTCCTAGTAAGAGCAACTCCAACGCGCCGACCCAAACGGACGGCGCATTTGTCCGTTTAGGTCGGCCATCCGCCCGGCGTCCATCTAGTTTTGCATTTGGGTTGGCAGTGCGCCCAAAGCGCCGATCCATTTAATGTCCGCATTTAACTTTAAAAAAAGGCCCGCGGGCGATCATGCCAGCGGCCATGTCTCAGGCTGGCATCATGCCAGCGCCAGCATACAATGTTGGTTTTAGAAAATATCACCACAGTTTATGCTGGCCAGCCGACCGGTACACATGTCAGCACACAAAAAAGGTCGGACTTGAGTTCGACCACGCCATCGCGGCTCTCGTGGTTATGCCGGCACACCTGCCGACATACAAAAAAGATGGCGCTCGCCGCCATAGATCACTCGTCGTCAAACTTGAGCATGTCGGCCTGCATCTTCTCGAACCACGGCCTCTTCCTTGGCGACACGGTGTTGAGATCCACCTTCATGATCTCCACCCCGATCATCATGCTCGCGAGAGCCACTTCTTTCACCTTGGTCTTGGCATTAGCGGTCTCGATCTCTAGCATCTTGGCTTGCTTCTCCGCCTCTAACTCAAACATCTTGGCTTGCTTCTCGACGTCCAGGTCAAGCCTCCTCCTTTGGATCTCCATGAAAGCGTCCATTTTCTCCGCCTTGAAATGCCGGTGCTCCTCCTCCCTTGAGTCCTTCTTGTTCATCATGCCGTCCACGCTTGCGATCAAAGCGTTGGTGGCCGCATCTCGCTTGTCCTCCTTCTTGGAGTTGGTCTTCCCCTGCGGCCGTGCCGGCTCGCCCTCCCCAACATCCTCCACGGCTTTCTTCCCCTCACGCGACTTGAGTGCGGCATATTGCGCCTTGAACTTCTCCTCGTCCTTGATGACCCGATAGCAATGGGAGAGGTTGAAGCACTTGCCATTGTGTTGCACCTTGAATGCCTCCAAAGTTTGAAATGCCTACAAAATGTTTCCATGCAAGCATATGGGCAAGTGATATGCAAATGAACACACAAAGGATGGACTTGATAACACAAAAGAGGGCGGCTTGCTAGCATACCATGTCTTGCATGCCGATGCCGCTCACGGGGCGGGCCTTGACGCTCTCAAGAGTGGCGCAAAACTTGTTGCACTCTTGTTGGATCACCCTCCACCGCTTGGAAATGGAGACCCACCGGTTGGCGAGCTCGTCCTCAAACAAAGGCTCCACGTCGATGTCGCACTCGTCCTCTTCCTCTAGCCTGTAGTCTTCCGGGAACTCGTGGTCAAGGGGGAAGCCGTCCAGGTCGATGCCAACCTAATCACGCATGAAGGCCGCCTGGTCAGGATTATAGCCAGCGGCCGGCGTGAACGCCCCGCGGCCGTCCTGGCTTTGTGTCTCGTCGGGATCGTAGCCAGCGGCCAGCGTACCGCCCTCGAATATGAGGTTCTGCATGTATTCCTCGTCGGCGGCGGACGGCATTTCCTCAAACAGGTTGCGGGCGCCCGGGAGCACGCCGGTCGGCGTCTGCCGCGCGCGTTTCCTCGCGCCGCCAGATGACGAGCCACCGGCCACCGGGGTGGAGTTGAGGTCGATGGGCACGGGCGCGAGCGTGGAAGGCGCGATCATGCTTACTTCGGGTGAGCACTCCCCGGAGAAGCGGGAGGCCTGCGGGTAGACGTGGAAGCCGGGGATCGGGTTGCAAGCCTACGCTCGGGGCGAGTCGGGCAACACCATCCGAGGAAACGCCAACGAGCCGGTGCTGGCCGCGGCGACGGCGGCTTGGACGAGGCCGTGCTGGCTAGGGTTTAACCCTAGCATGTAGAGCGCCTCCCTCGTTGTCGCCGCGACGCGGGCGTTGGTGACCTCCTGCTGCGCGGCGGCGATGACGGTGGCCTGAGCGGAGGCCTCATCCCTCGCGTCCGCGGTGTGCCTCCGGCCCTTCCTCTTGGCCGACTCGCGTGCCCGCTGTTTGGGCGTCAGCGTCTTCTTTGGCTTGGTCATGGCGGCCGTCTTGCACGGGGCATGAGGCTTGCCTTTTCCTGCGGGGGCGGCAGTGCCGGACGAGGCGAGGGAGGCGAGGCCGGCAGCGGCGTCAAGGTCGATGGCGTCGTCCATGGCTGGTTGGGGAAGGAGCGAGCGCGCAGGCGGGAGTGTTTTTGGGGAAAATGGAGGGAAATGGTGGTGGCTGCCACCAACCGGCAGGCCCGGGGAGAGGAGTAGGCGCGTGCGTGCGTCTGTCTCGTGTCCGCACGGACATGTAGACGCCAAGCGGACACGCGTCCGTTTGGATCGGTGTGTTGGGCCGCCTTTTATGTCCGCGCAGACCCAAACGGACAGCGGCGGACGAAATGGATCGCCCCATTGGAGTTGCTCTAAGCTTGGGCACTCCATCTTTCTGATTGCAACTCCATCTGAAACTTCCCCATTCACGCAGGCATCAGAAGGCCTGACCAACATTTCTGGAACATGTGGTGACAAATCAGAATACCTCACAACAACGTTAGGACCTGGCCAGTGACTACACCTGAATGTGTCCATGTATAATAAACGCTGCACAAAATTAGGCATCTCTAAATAATCTGTCCGACTGAATTTGGCGTGGATTTAGCCTTACAACTTCAGTTAGATTTCTGTCGAAACTACGGCCGAAACCGACTGGCTCCTCGGCATGTAGAAGGTGGATGACAGCGTAGTAATGTCGTTTTAGTTAGTTTTAATTTATATTTCTAAGTTTTTGTACAAATATGAATGAAATTGTCGAGTTTGAACGAATTTTGTGTCGTGTTTGGCCGAGTTCCATTTCAAAAAGAGGGTGTCTGGGGGCGACCTGTGGGCGGTGGCTGGGAACCCGACCGGCCTCATGTCGAGATTATCTCCGGTTCGCCCCAGGCGGCG
>NC_041385.1:795800526-795817178 GCF_002162155.2 Triticum dicoccoides | reverse complement strand
TGATAACGAATCCGACCAATCACGTGCCGGCACAGATCTGCTGCCATGTGGGCCCTCCGTGAGGTCCCATGTGTCATCCAGCTAAGACAACAGAGAACAACTAAGTTGAGGTCTAATGGATCTCCTGGTCTCATCGTGCGCGATTCTGCTTTCACTGGAGGATCATTTTCACGCAGAAGTTGCTACAGACAACAGAGGACCTGACCACATTTCTGGAACGTGTGGTGACAAATCAGAATACCTCACATCAACGGCAGGACCTGGACAATAATTACACCCGAATGTGTTCATTAAACCCATTAAGAGGCGCTGGAATGGTGGCCAACCAATTACGCCATGTGACGCATATTGGTTGGATACGGTGAGAAAGTTTTTTTAGAGTTTTTTAAATGGTAGGAAGAATTTTTTTTGAGAAAAGTTTTTCTAGGCTGTTTCTTTTTCTTTTACGATGGCTGTGATGTCCATGTGACGCAAGAATATATTTAAAAAAATTGATAAGATTGCGAGATGCACATAGCTTCCTCTCAAGCGGCCCGCAATGGCAAGCCCCAACCACTAGTGTGTAACAAACGCTCCACAAATTGAGGCATCGCTAAATAATCTGTCTGACTGAATTCGGCGTGGCTTCAGCCTTACAGCTTCAGTTAAATTTCCGTCGAAACTGCGGCCGAAACCGACTGGCTGGCATCATCGATATCTACGGCACTAATACAGCTGAGAGAAAAATAAATGCGTGTAGCTTTGATCATAACAAGAGTACTCTCACGCACCGTTCCAAAAAAGAGTTCATGGCTATGACAAGACACTGGTATGACAATCCATCTATGAGTTCATGGCCTTTGTATGGGTCACTTGATACAATTTCGTTGCAAGATAACAGAAAAAGAAAACATCACCATATGACTTGCTCCCTTGTATAAAGATAGAAGAGTCAGTTGATTTGCTTCATCTCGTTGCAGAGCGAAGACAGATCAAACAGCATGGTAAACGCAGTGTGCTTGACAGTATATGGCTGGAGAAGAACCGGAGGCATGCGCAATCAAGTACTACATGTCGACGACATTTGTTAGCTCATGCTGCCTGCAATGCCATGTTGAAGGACATACATGTGAGTGGCCCATCTAAATGTTACAGAAGAAGAAAACATACCCCATCCAACTACGAAAAGGGCACACATACAGGGCCCATATTTATACTAGTACTTACTAGTGAATTGCTTGCTAATGTAATGTGGAGTACTTTATATGTGATCTTGTGGCAAGCAGAAGTAACAATGATGCTATGTATTTATGCACCATAAGTAACCAAGGCGAAATCCACATTGCAGATTTGCTGGAACTTCAGATAGGCGCATATACTGCTAGCAAATACATACAGATGTGTATCATGTAAGCACACATCACAGGCATACCAATGGTTCAGTCAAATGTTCCGAACAGAAAACAAAGACCACATGTTTCATCCAATAGAAGCATATATTACTTAGTGGATTGCTCACTAATCTGAATTGCTCCCTGCGCTCTTATATTTCTTTACGGAGGGAGTACTTAACATATGTAATCTTGTACCTTGGTAGCATAAGCAGTTCATATTACAATATTTAGGCTTTAGGGGCCAGATCAATCGACCTAGCTAGCCAAATAAAATATTGAAATCAAGAATAGCTCAATGCTGCTAGCATAATACCTGCTGAGCGGAAGATTTGGTGAATCGACCTAGCACTCCGGCCGCCTGAAACTGAACAACAGAAGAGGAGAGGAATTAAAAACTTGGTCGGAAAACAAAAGAATACACGTACAGCAGAGGTTAGCTCGAGGAGCTAGCCTCCATATGAAACTGAGAAAGAAACAAAGAAAAAGCAACGAACACTAGTGTGCGCACCTATTCCTATGCATGCGTCAATGCAAGTCAAGGACGGGACGGTCAGGGTGGTCCTCCGCTGCGGCCCTCAGCGCTGCCTTTGCTTCATACACCTAACACCTCGCGATCACTAGCTTCCTCCTTAATAACTTTAACCTCAACTCGCTCCAAGGAAGGGAGGTGGCGCATGCACAAATCGATGTTTTCACGGGCAATCCACTTAGCTGAGAAGGTGAAACCAAGGTGCTTAAGCCTCGGCGCAGCTCCTCGTGGAAACATAGACGGCACTGCACCAATACAAAGGAAGTGACACTCTGTCACACATGGGAATAACGCAACAGAGGAAAGGGCAGACATTTCCACCACACACTCTTCATAGAAATTAGAAATATCCATTATCTCGAGAACACAAAGAGCAGGAAGAATCCCAATGAGTTGGATGGCCTCCGATGACACTTTAACCACCTTTATATGAAGATAGGCGAGGAGAGAAAGCGATGAAGGATTGATCCATGACAACAGTATCTTGAACCAACTCGACGGTAACGAGAAAGCCAATCTACGGAGTTGTAGAGGAGGAACCCAATCTTCGCTCAGGAAATTGATTTCTCCACCACGGACATAAATATCTAGGCTGTCCAGTTTGTACAAATTACTAAGAGATCCTATCAAAGCTTTATCCAGGCTCTCATCAACATGGTAGTAAACCTGGAGCACTCTAAGCTTGGTCAGATGGCCCAATTCTTTCACAACATCAAGGTCCTTGTCAAACAACATCATTGTACCTAGCACTTCTAGGGAAGCCAGATTACTTATCCCAGACGGCAGCTTCATATGATAGTCAACATATAGGCACATCAGACGTCTTAGATGAACAACACTTGATGGAGGAACTTTTATCTTAGTACCTCTTAAATCCAAGGTAAGCAAAAAATGTAGCTTCCCAATTTCAGTAGGAAGGTCCTCAACATGAGTATATCTTAGTCCTAAGTACCTCAAATGTAAAAGATCTCCCACATACCCAATATCCGAGATATCACAACCTTCGAAATCCAACACACGAAGAACTTGAAAACTTGAAATATCCAATATTTTCCCGACAACATTATTGGTGAAAACAGTAAGAGATCTTATATGTGCCATCCTAGAAATATCCACATCAACCTTTCTATTTTGGATGGACAATCTCCGAAACTTGCTTTCATAATTAGACATTTTTCCTCTGGTGACATCCAATATTGTGACAAAGTTTTCTTCACTTGAAAGTGAGCATGTGAGATCAAGCACCATGTCATGTACACAACACGCTTGTTTATCTTCTCTATCATCAATGCCAATTGGCTGGATCATACTTCTATTTACTAGCTCATTGAAGTAGTTGTTACCAAGCTCATATAAGTCAGTTTCTTGTTTTTCACTATAAACAAACCCTTCTGATATCCATCTCCATATTAGCTTTCCTTTCATAATCTTGTGATCTTCCGGGAAGATGCCAAGATATAACAAACAAGGTTTCAGATACGAAGGTAGATCACAATAACTGAATAATAATATCTTTTTCATCTGCTCCAAACCGCGATCTTCTGTAAGTCCGCGGCCAATGGAATTGAGCAAAGCATACCATTGGTCCTTTCTTTTCGTCTCGTGATTATTAGCAAGAAGACTTGCTATAGAAATAATAGCTAATGGTATGCCACCACATTTCTTCAGAATGTCTTTCGATACTTGCGCCAACTCTTGAGGACACCCTTTCTCATAAGATACTCTTTTACAGAACATCATTCTTGACACATCATCAGAAAGAGGTTTCATTTTATAGATATCATCCCTGGAAGAGCACCATGCTTCAGAGACACTAACGATGCGGGTTGTCGTAATTAGTCGGCTTCCAGGACTCTTCTTGGAGAAAGCACACTTGATTAATTGCCACACTTCTGTATCGATCTCATATGTCATCAATTATGATGAGGTACCTTTGTTTACATTTTGAATTAGTTAGCAAATCAATACAATGAAGATATATACAGTAAGATATATTATATTAGTATTGATTTGTTAGTTCAGAGGAAACTAACAAAAAAATATTTATAACTCGACCAAATTGCATATTCTGAGACCTAGATTTCCACACACACACACACACACACACACACACAAACACGATAACTTATGTGCAACTATAGTTCTAGAAATGTGCAATTGTTGCACTAACAGTTGAGATCATCCACTTAGGCATAAGAATTTCCCGGTCACCTTAATATATGCACTCCCTAATTGTTGAAAGATGAGTTATGTACTAACTACATCATTTATGCCAAAAGCATAAAACTATAAACCAACAATATGATATCAAGATGCATATGCACTACTCTAAAATACTATCATTATTTAACTAGACAAAATGATAATCCATTTGCAAAAGAAAAATAAAAACACATGTACCTATTGCCATTAAGGAATTCAATTATTTCATCGATTACATGATTTTCTTCCCATTCTTCACTATGAATGCGTGCATACTTGTTCTTGTCAAGTTCGTAGAGAATATCCTTGAAGACTTTCTTCTTGTTGGGATTTTGAGAAACCGAAATAAAAGCATCATAATCGAATTGCCCTTTGATCTTCTCATACACTGATTTGGCAAGAGTTGTCTTGCCCAACCCACCAAATCCAACAATGGAGATTGTCTTCAATAGATGCTTCAACCAATCATCACCTTCGGTCAACATGTTTATCAACTCGTCTCGTGTTTCATCAATGCCTACGAGTTCAGACACATCTGTGTATAGGGCCATCATGCGAGGGTTAACACTAACACTAGTGCTAGGATCTCGCATCCTTGCTCATACCTTTGGCACAGCTCGGCCAACTGCTTAGCTTGATGAACCGCTTCTTTTAGAGCATCAGAGATCTGATGGAGATCCTTGCCATTCTTGAATATTCTTTTAACCTTCTTGAGTATCTTATTGACTTTGTTCTTTGGGTTGGCAGGTTTGCCACCATCCTCCACGCGCACCATGAAAACATCAACAATTTCCTCCATTTGGTACGACAACTCCTTGACATTTGCTGCCCAGATCTTGACCCCCTTGTGAAGCTGGTCCACAGGAACTTCTGCCACCTTACTCAGGGCAGCATGCATCAATGTGAGCTCTGTCATGAGAGACTCGATGCCTTTCCTCACTTGTTTCTCCATGGTAAGCTCTCCCATGAGCAGCTCACTGAGCTTCGGGAGGAGAGGGCCAATAGCCCCCATGGCGATCTCCATGTCTCGGCCTCTCTGGGAGTGGTTTGGGTGTCAGAGGGCTGGAAGCGCTATGTGGTTACTCCAAAGGCACTCTGGGCAATGATCGTGTCATAAGGGAGAAACTGGCTAAGGTATAGAAACCAGCGTTGTACAGAATTCTTGCTAATTTAACGATGTAACTGGATTAGTTAGACGATCATGTTCATAGTCTGGCTGCCATGCGGGGCTGTGGATAGCGGGGTCCCATGTATCAGCGGTTGTGGTAGTAATAGTAGACAGTGTTACTCTGACAAGGCTTAGATGGGATCTTGCGATGGAAGAAATAAATAGCCACGTAATTATACACCGCACCACCAATCACAAGGCGCTGACTTAGCGCACGCGTAGTTTTCATGTGACTTAGAAAAACTAGAGAGATTCCTGATGTTCCCTAAGATCATGTGTGCATCACTAATTAACATCCATGTGGCCATGTTTAAGCACCAGGACAACTCAGTTTGCATTGACTCCAGACAAGCATGACAGTTACTTGGATAATTGGATTAATCAACTAGGGAACCACCGCCCGGCGCACCGAAAGAAAATAAAATAAAACAAAGGACAGATTTGAACCCGTTTAACTCCATGAAATGTTGCATCATTTAAGGGCCAATAACTCAAGAGAAGCGTTTTGGATCTTGGCCTCCATGAAGGCCGAATTTTTGAAAAATTAAAACTTTGGTTTTGAAAAAATCTGAAAAAAAATTGTACAAGTAAAGAAGGATGTGAGGTGTATGTGTGTAAAATTTCAGAATGAAATACGTTGAAATACTGCATGTACAAAAAAGACAAATTCATGGTCCCAGGATGAATAGTATCATGTGCTAAAAAGCCCCAAATGTTTTTTTTTCTTTGCACAGCCCCCATTTCAACGTATTTCATCCTAAAAATTTACACACTTGTGCATTATGCCTTCATTTATATCTGTATTTTTTTCAGATTTTTTTGAAATGTATGGATTTTGAATTTTGCATTTGGAGGCCTCCATGGAGCTCGGCCTCCAAAAGTAATTTCCGCAGTAACTCCTATGTCTTCCCTATTTGTATTGTCAAATTTGAGCCAATCAATCTCCATGCTCTGACTTTCCGACGCGTTGTCACCCATGTGGAACACACTAATTAATACCCATGTGGACGTGGATGTGGATGTGGATGTGTATGTGACTATGTCTAAGTATGCGCTAGGATAAGTGTATGCCCCTTTGGCCCTGTCCTTTGGTGCTTGCCAATATGACAATGATGCCATCGATGGCTCGATGCCTCAACTCTCTAAACAGGTGCATTAGTGTAGTTAAATAGCTAAATTTTGCATTGTCTATAAACCCACAGCTGCCTTGGTCCTTGGATTTAATCAACTTTGGAACCACGCACCTCCTTGCGTCCGTAGTGGAGCAAATGACCACATATTGCTAATTTTAAGAACGGTGGTTGATCTAGACTCCGCAGCTAACTTCGAAGGGCCTCTTTCACTCAAATGATTTTTAAAAACAATTTGCAGGATTGTAATCCTTAAGGCTTTTTCCTACATTCGTGGTTTGATTCCTAGGATTACAATTCGTAAGATTTTCTTCCTTAGGATTTGTTTGTACTAGTTTTCATAGTAAAATTTCCATCTACTCCAGCTCCGTGTCAAGAACATCTATCCTATGTACAGTCAAACGCCCATTAGTCCTATAAGATTGGAGATGCCATGCCACTCCGTTCTAGTATTTTTCATGTTCCTGCGTTTTAGAAATCCTATGAATCAAAGAGGTCCTAAGACTATTTCCTTGCACTGTTTGATTGAAAGTATAAGGCCTCATTCGGTTTGGAGGAAACAAAAACATAGGATTTAGGAGTTATAGAGGAAGTTGATGACATCCTAAGGAATTGCCTTACCTCGCTCCTACACACGAAATGAGCTTTGAATGGACGTGAAGATTTCTTTAAAAACACAGAAAATAAATAGTATTTCTACGAAATTCCCGTACACATTTCCTAGAAACCGAATGCATCTATAGAAAAATCTCCTCTGGTTCTTTGTTCCTATGCTTTTCTTGTAAAAATCCTTCAAACTGAATGAAGCCTAAGGATGGATACAAAATATATTTGCTGCATCGGGGCATCTAATGCGCTTGTGGGCAAACAGATGCCATCATAAACTGAGGAAGTACTCATGATAGGCTTAAAACAATTTTGTCATTCTGCTCATCAGCCATCAGTTGGTGGGGATGAAGTATCATCAACACGGTTTGTGGTGTTCACAAAGAAGGGCAGAAATTTGACAACATCAACACGATATGCTTTTATCACACCACACAGTTTCTAATCTAGATTCAAGTTTCACATCAATAAATAAAATAGAATAAAATAGTTGATTATATAAATTTGTGAATTCTAGCTAATTAGAAAAGATGGTGCGTGAAAAGTGCGGCCCAACTAGAGGCGAGAACGCGTAGAAGAAAGAACCAGTGAGTAGTTGATTATATAATTTATTATTTACATTTTTTCAAAAGGAGAATTATTTATTTTGTTGCCTTTGTATTTCCTTTTGTTTGCTAATTGTGTGCCCTGTCAACCTAAAATCATGCTTATGTACCGTCATGGCATGGGGTGTAAACTGACGTGTTGCTACGCTACAGAAAAGTAACAAGTTGCCTGATATGATATGGTTTGCTCATCAAATCTTTCTTAACTTCAGACATCGATGCATCAACAGAGTCACTAACACCCACTGTGTTTCCTCTTTGCTTGGTAAACTTTGTACCATGAAAAGGTGATGAAGAAACAAAAACGCAATGGCTAGAATTGAAGGCAAAACTTCACAAGATCTTATTAACTGAACAATTCTTATTCCACAAGTCCGAAATAAACGAGTCTGAATTCTGAAAGCTGCTATATGAAGAAAGAAACGGAGCAGATAATCGAAGCAGGCAAATTAACCAACCAGCATTACATTGCAATGCAGGAGGCACGGCAGAAACTTGACGGTTCTTGAATCGACGGAAGTGATAACAGAGTTCAGGCATAAGTGTCCAGCTCCCTGAAATCTCAGAATCTGATTAACAGAATCCAAGCATAAGTGTTCAGCTCCCTGAAATCGCAGAATCTGTGGAGCTCCTTTTTCCCCGCTCCGTCACTTTCAACTACAGCTCCACCAACTCCCGGAGCGGACTTGGGGAGTGGAGAATCTCCGAACAGGCCCTAAGTTTCATGTTGTTAGAAGGCAAGGCAAACCTATGTCTTGGTCGGACTAGAAGCAGGGAGCTGGAGGCTCGCACCGTGGAGTCCATGTCGACGAATTCGATTAGCAGTTTAGCACCGTGGAGTCTATGTTGAGAAGACATGCATTGATATGAACGGCTCGGTTACTCTAAATACAGAAGCACACACAGCCACATGTAATATTCACCACGTTATGTGCAATGTTGAAGCATGCAAAAAAATGTTTCAAACAGTTAATGTGACGCATCACCTCTGTTTCGAATTATAAAACGTTTTGGACATTTTAATATAGACTATATACGGACTGGAATAAATAAATACACACACTAAAACACGTGTATATAAATCCGAATTTTAAAAATATTAGAACATCTTATAATTCAAACTGGGGGAGTAGTATTTTCTAGCACCATCAGTAACCTGTCGAAGCGAAGATCACACTGCGATCTCCCTGTCTTAGGCTGTGTTTGGTTGGACAGATTGTCCCAACTTCTGCTTTGTAGAAGCTAAAAGCTAACCAAAGAGATAAATTATCGAAGCAGCTTGTAATAATCTGTAGCTTTTACGTAGTACAAATTTCGCAGCTGGGGTACCCCCAACTTTTACAACTTCTAAACCAACCACTTTCAGCTGTCCCCATAGTCATACCTGTTCGATCTCTTCTTCTCAACTGTTCGCAGGAACGAAGCAACGAAGCAAAAAAAAAGGCCAACAGCCCGACCGCAAAAGCTAGGGTTGGCCGCCGCCGCCGCCCCTGCCGCCGCCGCCCGCCGCCGCTGCCTGCTCCGGCGAAGCTCCGGCGAACCTCCGCCGTCGCCCGCTCCATACCAAGGTAAATTTATCCCAACCTCCTCCATCCTCCTCCCTCCTCCATGCTCATCCCTTCCCTCGCTGTTTCCGGCGGCCCAGCTCCAGCCGGCCGTCCTCGTCGGCGCACCGGCCACTCGTAGTACCCCCCAAGTCCCTCCTCCCTCCTCTCTCCTCCCCACTTTCTCCATCCTTCACCCATCCTCCTCCCTGCTCACCCCTTCCGGCTGAGCTGTTCACGGCGGCCTAGGTCCGGCCGGCCAGCCAGCGGCGCCAGCTCACCGGCCTCGTTCCTCCTAGCCCCCTCCCCAATTCCTTGCTCCCCCCCCTCTCCTTCCTCCTCACCCTCCCTGTTCCCATCCCCTGTTTAGGATTCCTTTCAGTTTTTGCACAATTTTATTTATGTAATGTTTAATTGCTAGTATACATAATATGTATAAAAGCTGAACATGATATACCTATTTTTTTGATTGATGTGTAAGCTTGTATGACATGCCATCTAAAAAGACAGCAAACAACATGCACGAAACTTTCCTGTAAATAGATATTATGTTTGTTACTTGTACATACTATTTGAGTACTTGCTGCATATTGCTGTGTGTCGGATGATTTTTTTCATATTATGTAACGCATTGTTCTTGATACGTGCTTTTCTCGTATTGCTTTAGTGAAGTATGGCTGAGAAGGCGGTGTGGGATGATGCCCATCTGAAGAAACTCATTGAAATATTGAGAGAAGAGGTTGAAAAAGGGAATAGGCCATTAGGTTATTTAAACAAGAAGGGTTGGGCAAATGTTTTGGAGAAATGGGAAGCAAGAACGGGAAAGAAGTATCCCAAGGATAAATTCAAGAACAAATGGGATGCCATAAAAAATGAGTACACTTGGTTCATGGAGTTGAAAAATGAAGCAACTGGGCTTGGATGGGATGATGCAAAGAGAACCGTTGATTGCTCTAAAGAATGGTGGGATGAACATATCAAGGTAGGACTAGCCATTTTGTTTTTCATTTGGCATGGTTCTATATGACTGCACTATCTCACTTGTACACTAAAATACATTTCAGAGATGCCAAGAGAGTACAGGAAACAAATGCAATCATATGAAGTTCAAAAAACAGGGACCAAAGCACCTTGAAGATTTGCACATCATATTTGACAAAGTACATGTTACTGGGGCTAGTGCTTCTTGTGCTGGAGATATATCTTCTGATGAATCAAGTGATGATAATGCGGTTCCTTTCGAGAAACCCGATGATAGTGCTGAAATGAAGTTGGCATCTTCGAAGAAACCAAAACCAAGCAAGAAGCGCAAGCAACCTTCTAATGCAAATGAGGAGAAGGAAGAGAAGTGTCCATTCTTACGATTGTACAAGCAGACATGCGAGAAAATAGAAACTGGAGTGGAGAAGATAACTTCAAGTGTTGAAGCATCATCCGCTCCTCTAACAAACCATGTCCCCACAATTTCAGAAGTCATGAAGATGGTCAAGGAATGTGGTGTGAAGGAAAAAACTGCTCTCATGCACACAACGCTCACTCTTATAGTGAAGCCCGAGTTTAGGGGAATCTTCAATGTTCTTGAAACAGAAGAAGGGAGGTTTGATTTTCTGGAGAGGGAGCATGAGAAGGAGATGTTGAAGCACGTGTAGTGAATCATATTTGTTTATGTTATAGACCTATATTTGCTTTCATTGTGGACCAAATTTGGTTGTGTTGTGGACCATATTTGCTTTTGTTGTGGATGTATTTGCTTTTCTCGTGGACCATATTTGCTTATGTTGGTTTACCATATTTATGTCGTCAGAAATATTTACTCCTGTTGTTTACCATATTTATGTTGTGAGAAATATGTGCTCGTGTTGTTTTGCCTTATTTATGTTGTGAGAAATATTTGCTCATTGTTGTTTGCTATATTTATAAAAGGGCAGCCCGGTGCATGTAGCTCCCGCTTGCGCAGGGTCGGGGAAGGGTCCGACCACTTTGGGTCTATAGTACGCAGCCTTTCCCTACATTTCTGTAAGAGGCTGTAAGAGGTTGTTTGCTATATTTATGTTGTGAGAAATATTTGCTTCTGTTATTTTACCATATTGTTGTTGTGAGAAATATTTGCTCGTGTAGTCTGATCATATTTATGTGATGACCATGAATATTTTAACATTTTTATATTGTTATGTAGATGGATGCAAGAATGGAAGAAGTTGCCATAAAGGGACAGGAGGGAATGAAACATCTAGCTGAACTTGCGAAGCAGGCTGCTATCATGGGAAACCTAGGTAACCTCTATGTTGAGCGATACTTGAACAAAACATACAGAGTGCCTCAGCAAACAGGACTTCAATGGGTCATGGAGTGTTACGATCGGCCTAGATACTTTTATAAAATGTTTCGAATGGGCACTGATGTTTTCATGGCACTTCATGATTTGCTTGTATCTGCATATGGTTTGACATCAACCACTAATGTTTCATCAATTGAGTCACTGGCCATGTTTTTATGGATTGTTGGAGGCCCTCAATCATTTGCTCAAGCTGAGAACCGTTTTGTACGGTCACTTTGGACAGTTCATACAAAGTTCAAGAAAGTTTTGTTATGTTTGCGCAAGTTAGCGAAAGATAACATCAAACCTACAGATCCTACTTTTAGCCATGAGCATGAAAAGATTAAGGAAGAGCGTTTCTGGCCTCATTTCAAAGGCGCTATTGGTGCCATAGATGGATCACATGTGCCAGTTTCAGTGCCTGCAGATGATGCGGTTAACCATAGATATCGGCATGGTTTCACATCTCAGAATGTGCTTGCAGTATGTGACTTTGACATGAGGTTTACCTTTGTGGTTGCGGGTTGGCCGGGCTGTGCACATGATACAAGGGTCTTGAATCACGCATTAGCGCACTTCCCTTCATTTCCTATACCACCCAAAGGTATAATGTACTAACAGATGTGAACATTAGTTATATTCTTATGTGTGACGCTAACTTTGTGTTCTTTTTTAGGGAAATACTATCTTGTGGACTCTGGGTATCCAAACCGAACAGGATACCTTGCTCCTTTTAAGGGGAGTACATACCATCTGCCGGAATTTCGTCTTCGCCGTCACCGTCCACCTGAAGGGAAGTATGAGTTGTTCAACTTTTCACATTCATCCCTTCGAAATGTCGTTGAGCGTGCTTTTGGGGTACTCAAGCAGAAATGGCGCATCTTGAAAGGTGTCCCAAGTTTCTCACCTCGTACACAGAAGCATATCATCATTGCTTGCATGGTATTGCACAATTTCATTCGTGATAGCAAGTTGCGTGACAAAGTTTTTGATAAATGTGATGCCGATGATGAGTATGTACCTCCAGTGCTACGAAAGGAGGTGGCGCCAACACAAGCGGATCCCGTTGAAGACGAGGAGAATGAAGATAGCATGAACAATATTCGTAGTAGGATAGCTGATGCTTGTCTTGCGATGGCAAGATAAGTTAGTTATGTCGATGAAGGCCATCATCATGTCAACCATATGTGTTTTGTCTATGCTCCATGTCTTCCATAATAATATTATGGCGTAACAATCTGTTTGGATATATGAAATGTCAAAGCATAATCGTTAAATTGCATATGTGTTACCTATGAATCGTCTTAATTGTCATAATTTCCGTTTGCAAAATGGACGTTCAATTGCCTACCATGTACGTATCATTGCTCTACGGTCAACTACCATATTTTACTATGGCCTAAGGGGCATTATAGAACATTCACAACCAAATCTACAGTTTCACAGTTGTTTCAACCAAACGGCTTCCAGCTTATCCACAGCAGAAAGTTCACAGCAGCTTTTTCACAGCTCACAGCTCACAGCAGCTTTTACAGAATCTACAGCTCAACCAAACACAGCCTTAGCTTGTGCGGCTTAACTAAGCGCGAGTCTGGTGGTGTTCTGGGTGAAGTGGCTGGTAACGTACGAATATTCATTTCTAACCCGAGCTCAGCTGCTTTCTGTGAACAATAAATCTTTCAAAGAAAAAACACTAGAAAAATCTTTGTTTCCTGGTAGAAGCTGGGGTAGCCTAAATTTCCGCACCCCAATCATCAGCCAGCCACCTCCCACCTCGGCCTCGTTTTGCGCGCCGGCCAAGCCCACCGCCGCCAAGTGGCGCGCCCCCAATGGCCTCCGCCGCCGCAGCCAGCGCCCTGCAGCCAACCAAGGCTAGCCACGTCGCCCCTGGCTTCCTCCCTCCGCCGCCAGCCCCCCAGGCCCGCGCCAGGCCCGCCTCGGGACGGTAGGAATGTACTCCCTCAAAATATAAGTTTTTTTAGATATTTTAAATAGACTATTATATATGAATGTATATAGACATATTTTAGAGTCTAGATTTATTTATTTTGTATCGCATGTAGTCACTTGTTGAAATCTCTAGAAAGACCTATATTTAGGAACCAGACCTATATTTAGGAATGGAGTGAGTAGAAGGAAACCAACATTGACCGTGTAAGTACTTTTCTCAGCTCGAGATCAAATGCTAAAGAAAGGTACATCTTCCACCATGGGCCGCTATAACTATCCAAAGTCTAAATTTTTTGAAAGAATGTACACTACAGCAGTGGAATTGGCTTTGGATCGAGAGGAACACTAGAATTTCTAGCGATCAAAAATTTCTAATGCCTCCATCTCAGGGTAAAAAGAATCATGTACACGTTTGTGCCATGCCATAAAGTGCAAGACCTAGGAGTGGGCTTTCTTTTGCTTCACAACATATGGTTCCAGAAATCTTAGCATCAGTACAGAAGTCAAGTTCGAAGAAATTGTATTATAAACTGAACTGTTTGAACAAATTGTACTATAAACTTGACTGACTGCAAGTTCCTTACAATCTCAAGTAGAACTTCATGTCTCTACTACAGAAGAAAGACAAATCAAAACAAGGCAAATGCAGTGCTCTAGAGCCTCAGCCTCTCATGCCGCCTCGATTGGCAAAAATGGAAGCATGCAGGACCAATATCTTCAAATGGCTCAACAAGTAGATTCAGCACGGGCATTGCACGCCCTCACTTGTGATCCTGCTACTGATAGCAGTCAGAAAGAAAATAACAGCTGAAGACATTGGTACTGTACTCATCCATATCATTTTACCTACAAAAATCATTTAATCAGTTCAGGCTAGTACAAATTTGAAGACATTAGTACTGTACTCATCCATATCATTTTACCTACAAAAATCATTTAATCAGTTCAGGCTAGTACAAATTTAAACAAATGTAACATATACAGGACATTAAAAAAATTCACAACAACATATACAGATCATTTCAGAACAACGACCTTAAATTTCATACAAAAAGCAGAGTAAAAAGACTTCAAAAGCTGCTACTGCTATAAAGAAAAGAGACACAACGGATAATAATCAGAATCACACAGAATAACAATCAAGCATCAAAATAAAGGAATGGGAAAACAAATTCATCATGAGCTGACTGCAGGAGCCGACACAGAACTTTGACAGTTCTAGATTCAACTATAATTCAGTAAAGTTGGTACAAATACACCAAGAGATTCATGACTATTAATTCAGAATTAGTGGTTAGAAATACAATGGGAGCTTCATGTCCTAGCAAACACAGTATTCTTGAATCATTGTGATTGCCAAGAATGGAGACATGCAGCACAATATTCTATATCCAGGGCATGTAGAACTTGGAACACTCAATATAATCTACACTGAATCAACAATTGCAAGAGACCACATTGTCACATCACTGCTACCTGTAGTGCTCTTTCGGGTGGATAATCTTCAAATCTTGCCTTTGGATAGACCGCTTTCACTCAGTGCCACAAGTGTTTTTCTTCAGCACATGAAATCAATCACCATATCATGTATACGATAAGATTTTTCCATGCCTTTGTCAACATTGATGTCAATTGGTTGAATCATGCTCCTATTCACGATCTCATTGAGCAATTCTACCACCGAGCTCAAACTTGCTAATCCCTTGTTTTTCATGATAAACAAAACCTCAAACTATCCACCTTACGTATCGAATGAGCTTGCTTAATCTTCTAATCTTCTAAAAACATGCTTAGACATAATAACTAATCCTATAGATGAGAAGGTAGATCAAAACTACTGGTAAAAGAGGGTTGACTTCCAGATCATCACTCTTGTATAATCTACAAGTCAAGTGCCTCTTTTACTCATTTTCTTTGCTGCTTTTTATAGTTTTGGTGCATGAGTGCCTCTTTTACACCATGTGTTCATGTTCTATGATCTACCTTCGCATCATTTATTATACTTAAGCATATTTCCAGAAGATTACAAAATTAAGAGAGACCAACTGATATGGAGATGGATAGCTGAAGGTTTTGTGTGCCACGCAAACAAGAAATTGGCCCATTTGAGCTACGAGAGAGTTACTTCAATGAGCTCATAAACAGAAGCATGATCCAACCAGTGGGCATCGACGGTGAAAGCATAGCAAAATCTTATTGCGCACATAATATGATGCATTGATTAATAAGACCAAGATACTCTGCCCTCTTCACTTCATTCTACACCAAGATACCTATTGAAAAGAAAAAAATTACAATGGTCAGCAAGCAAGCAAATCTGCAAGAGTACAATATATCTTCATGAAGAGAAACACAGTACTGAATCATGAGCTAGTTATGTTATCTAGGAAAGAAATGAGCAGAACCTTAAAGGAACTCAGACAATCTAAATGACCCACAAAAAGTAAGAGTGAATGACAAGCATTCTGCACTTAGATCACACACACACCAACCAGCACAAAAAAAGTAACGGGTAAATAACAATCCCACACTATTATCACTAGTGCACAGTTCTTCATAGAAGAAACAGTGCCTAATACAGACCTACCCAAGAGTAGAGCAAGCCTCATGTAGAACAAGGCATAGAAAACTTTTGGTTTGCTCGAGCAGCTTGCACCACCAGATTAGCACTATAAATCTATCACGGATGGCCAACAATCTGCACTGAAGAACTAAGATGCACGCACGAGGCAGCAATAAAAAAAAATACTCGGCACGCATGATTTACTTCTTGAAGAAAATAGATCTACTGATGATTCGGTCGAACCCCTAGGATTTAATCATGTTTCCAAGTAAAACGCGCGATTCTACTACGGTGAATGCCCAACAGCTTGGGCTTAAGATGCATGCACCTGTGATCCTAGTCCAACAGCCTAGCTCAGCCGGATATACTGGAGCAGAAGGAGGACATAATTAAACCTACGGCGGATCACCGACAGCTCATGCTATGCGCGCAGCAGCGGATCTACTCGGTAAACTCTAGGAAACTGAAGTAGCCGGATCCAGATCAGGAAGAGAACGATGTAT
The DNA here is from genome assembly GCF_002162155.2 of Triticum dicoccoides. NCBI lineage: Eukaryota > Viridiplantae > Streptophyta > Magnoliopsida > Poales > Poaceae > Triticum > Triticum dicoccoides. The sequence goes on along the minus strand of NC_041385.1, from coordinate 795,800,688 downwards.
ACCTCAGGTCGCTGGCGCACTTGCCCCGCGAGATCCGGCGCCTCCCCCCTCGCCCTTGGAGCGAGCACGCGCCTCTTCGGGCCGCTGCGCGTACTCACCGACGACCGAGCAGGCCACCGGCGGCCGGCAGGGCGTGCTCGCCCCGGTAGGGGGGGGAGAGGC
>NC_041385.1:795796859-795800303 GCF_002162155.2 Triticum dicoccoides | reverse complement strand
GGCCATGTGCCCGGGCAGAGCCGCTGCCGCGTGGCCCTCCGCGCGGAACGGGCCCGTGCGTCGGCGGGGTGGGGCGGGCGTGAGAGCTGGTGGGCGCGGAGGGCTCAGATCCGATCTCGGGGCGGGTGGGTGGGGGCATTGGATGCCGTCTGGACTGGTGGGTAAATTATGATGGATGGGCCGGGGCGGGCGGTGGTGGGTCGGCCACGAGCGCGCCGCGCCTGCACGCGGTTTGGCGCTTGCGGGGAAGTTTCCCGGTGGATGGTGCCGTGCCGTGCCGTGCGGGGAGGAGCGGTGTGCAGGAGTTGTTTATTTGAGCAGAGGGAGGGGTTTTGGGCTCGAAAAGGGCAGTGAAACATTGTCTGGTTTAATCCACAGCGTTGAAATTTCAGCTGTAGCTGTATGGAATCAAGGAAGGGTCTGTCTAGTTCTAATAAATCACCTGACTTATAAGTCAAATGACTTAAAACTAATGACTTATAAGTCACGCCTGTTTGGTTGTCACCTGACTTATAAGTCATCTGACCACACATTCACACATCAATCCACATCATGCATGTGGTGAAACCCATGCAAAAGGGGTGACTTATAAGTTTTAAGTTGGGGTGAAGCAACTTATGACTTATAAGTTGGGCTGTTTGGTAAAATAAGTCAATTTTTTACTTTTCGACTTATAAGTAAGTGACTTATTTAAAACCAAAGAAGCCCTAAATCGGTGTAGAGCACACAGCAGGTTTCAGTGCTGAATCCACGTTTGAGTTTTCGCATGACCACGAAATAACTCCGTGCGCCGTGCATCATCACACACCATTACGAGCAAATATTCGGATCGACATCGCGCGCATTTTGTAAACAAAATAATTGCAGATCCGGACGAGGGACACCCATCACGTGGCCCTGCCTCCACAGACTCTTTAAACGAAGAGCAGTGCTATCTGGACGACACAGTTTGGACGACTCATGCACGACACTTAAATCCAGCCGAAGAATCTCATGCACAGAGGAGCAGGCGGCCGCTGGATTCTTGGTCGTGCAACTATCGTCCACACTTTTGTCGTGTGTGGAGCAGTTTCGTTAAACGAAACGAAACGCGACGCGCTCGCCACAGTACTACAACAGGGCCAGTGATTTTTTTTCATGGTAATACGTGGCTCATAGTACAAGGCACGCACAAACCGAACTGACAAAACTGAAAAGACAACAAATCGCTAGCCTTTGCACAAAGGAACAAGAGCCAAGAAATAAAATTACAATCAAGAACGAAGAAATCTCTGAACTTGACACCAACGCTCGTCACCAGCCTCTGAAACCATCATAGCAGCCACCACAGTACTACAACAGGGCCAGTGATTCTACCGGGTGATTTTCCAGCCAGTCACGCACGCGCACTTTATACTTCACTAGTAAGCATGCACGTGCAATGCACGTCTGAAACAAAATGAGTTCACATGGTATAATATTAACCAAAAAAATTACATAAAAATTCAGATGGCTAAAAAATGTTATCATGTCACTCAAATTGTATTTTTTAAAAATGTGACATATTTGTGATCCAACACACACGTACCATAATCTATAGTAAAAACATCTGTTGTAAATTTAGTTTTTATTTTAGTGATTTTTTACCGAGCCATTTAAATGTGTCTAATGCCCAATGATATGAGCGAGCGTGTAACACATGATCCAGAAACATGTCTCTGCATAAAATTAACTATCACATAATAATTGTATTATAATTGTTACAAAAAATATATTTTAAGAACCAGAACTAAGCATGTCTTGAAGGTCCATCTTTTGAAGCAATGAAGGTCCATCTGTAGATGCGATCTATGATGCTTCATTCAATGGATGGGATATTGTTTTGAGCTTCATTCTCTTCATAATTTAGAATATGCACCAAAAATTGCTTCCTCAGTTGAAAACCATCCTACATATGCATTATACAACATTGTTATAACAAGTTGCATGTACAATGTGTATACAAATAAGCATGGTGTAAATACTCACCTTGGGTATGGGAAAATATAGTTTTCCATCGCACAATGGGTGCATGAAATTGAAAACCAAATAACCCGACAGGGTACTGCATGTATGCAATAAAGATATAATGTGCTTTGAATGAATCAATAAATATTGTAATGTATTAAAAAGATTCATACCAGTGTGAGTTTGTTGGAGCAACAGGAACTATGCATTCCCATTTAGAGATATCGTCCTTGAATGCAGGGTTTGCACTTTCAAGGGCAATGTTTAGGTTGCCGATCACGGTTTTAAGTAAATTCTCCCCAAAGTAGGTATTGGTATTGGATCAAAAAAATTGAGACACATTTTTTATTTTGATCCAAAACAAACAATAAAAATTGTCCAAACATACACCAAGGCAACAAAATATGCACAATGCGATAGTTTATAAATAATATATGGAATATTAATTAAGACCAAATAAAGCACTGTCATAAATGAAAATCTAAAATCTTATCATATCACATTGTGAGATATGATAGTCATTGCTCTCAGGCCAGCTACGGAACAATCGTTTCAATATAACAATGTCCATATTTTCACGATGACTTGAGTTTCGTGCATAGTGAAACATCGCCTAAAATAAGAATAAGAAAATATTAGTGCAATGAGAAAACAAATTAATACGTGATTATAGTAAATTACATAAAAGTTTTTATCCATATAGTGAGATGGAATGTCTCTGAGAAGCTGACATTCCCTATGAATCCCTATGAAATATTCCCTCCATTTTTAAATATAAGTCATTAGAAAGTTGAATATGGACTACCTACGGATGAATATAGAGCGTATTTTAGAGTGATGTGGTCCATATTAGAATCTCTAAAAAACTTGTACTCAGTATTTAGGAACATACAGAGTATAATGGATTTTTATTAAAAGACTTTTTTTTGTTTGGACAATGCCACACTCACTCACCATCATAGTATAGTGATAAACAAAAATCAGTCAACCTTCCACCGCCCCTCACACTTCTCTCTTCCCCATTCTTCCCTGGCTCCCTCATCCACAACGCGATCCCCATCCATGGCCGGAGCTATCTGGTGGCAGCCCCTCCCCTTCGTCAGCAACGCCGGCGGACGCGCGGCCCCCTGCTCTGCCCCGTCCCTCCCCTTCGCCAGCACCGCCGGCGGCCGCGCAGGCCCCTCCTCTGCCTCGCCCCTTCTTCCTATCCGGTGACGCCGGGGCCTGCCTCCTCCTGGCGACGCCTGGGCGCTCGAGCTCGGCATGCTCGCCGGCGACGCCGGGGCCCTCCCTCGTGCTGACGCACTCGCCTTGGCCGCGCAGGCCCCTCCTCTGCCCCGCCCCTTCTTCCTATCCGATGATGCCGGGGCCTGCCTCCTCTTGGCGATGCCGGGGCGCTCGAGCTCGGCATGCTCGCCGGCGACGCCGGGGCCCTCCCTCGTACCGATGCACTCGCCG
>NC_041385.1:795759399-795796589 GCF_002162155.2 Triticum dicoccoides | reverse complement strand
AGGTCCAATTCCATCTCTTGTTCTCCCCTCGATCCGGATGCTCTGCTCTCCGACCCCGTTCGGTAACCGTTAATGGTTCAGATACCCTGAGGGAGAAGGAGGTGCCGAAAGGGGATGGGAGCAACAAGTTTGAATCGAAAGAGGTATACCCATCTGTCTGGAGACTGCTCTTTATACAGAAATATCGAGTTCAGCTTGTTGGAAGGTTTCTTTGATTTTGTGTCTTCTTTCCTTTACCATTTTGTACAGAGAAAGTTTATACCATTTTCTCAAGAAGTATAATTATTGTGTCCTTTCTCTTGCCAGTTTATTGTACCATCAGTGGCCGTGCTGGACAGGAGGGGCCAGCGAAGTACTTTTAGTTATGAGTTTGTTAAACCGGCGGAATCTAATATTCCTGAGATTGAAGGATGTAACATCGCACATGTTGTACTACAGCTGAAAACTCTTGGCATTGATGTGTAACCATCAAGGTGAGTTTCGTACTTTTGTTTTCTCATTATTCTTGGTCATGAGTAATAGGAAAATTTGCATTGAGAAGACAGATGCTAGTAATTGCAGCCATCATCAAGTTGCAATATTTCAGGTGTGCTGTTGTGCTTTATATTTACAAATAAATAGATCACACAAATAGGAGACACAGATATGCATAGTCGGAGGTCACATCGACATCCTTCTTCTTTCATGCTTATTATATAGTGTGATCCGATCAAAACCTGGAAGTTAAAAAAAAAAGATAAGTGCTAGGTCCAGAATTAGTTATATAGACAGAAAAGCAAAGGTGCAAAGAAAACACGAACGATCGCACGAACCTCACCCCTCTAAAACATCAGTGTACACAATGTTTTTGGTGATTGTTCTCTCAGGCCCCACGCTTTCCTTTGATTCATCTTTTGTTTGGCAACTCCTTTGATTTATCTCAGGACACCTGCTTTTATTTTTGCTTTTTTTATACCCCACACATACATAATTAATGGAGTTATTTTCGTAATACATTTTTGTACAGAAATATAGGGCTCGGCTCATCAGAACGTTTATTTGATTTTTTGTGTGCTTTCTCTTATATCTTTTTTATTATATACGGAAAGTGTGTCATTCTCTACAGAAATATAATTCTTGTATCCTATGTCTTGCCAGTTAGTTTAATGTGCCCTCAATGGCCATGTTGGACAGGAGGGGCCAGGGAAGTGTTTTCGGTTGTTTCAAGACTGTGAGTTTGATAAAATGGCAGAATCCACTATTCCTGAGATTAAACCATGTAACCTTGCAAATATTGTACTACAACTCAAGGCTCTTGGGACTGGTGACATCATAGGTTTCCATTTTATGAAGAAACCATCAAGGTGAGTTTCGTACTTATGTTTTATTATTATTACTGCTCACGTGTGGTAAGAAAAATTGATAGTTTTCGTGGCCCTTTATCTCTTTTTGTTCATTGTTGGTTATGCTGTCTTCAGTTTTGTGTGTGCACATTACAATTTTATCGATGGCTGTTAGTGTTAGGGACTGAGAATACTTTTTACTCCATGATGAAATTGGCACTTCTTGATAGTTTCAATTTAGTTAGTACATGTGCGCTTGGCAATGAAACCAGTTATATTTGAGACCGAGGTCATAATCACATATGTACTTCAGAGAAAAACAGCCATCATAAATTTGCAATATTTCATTATTTCTGTCAATGATCCCAGCAGCTTAAATTTTGCTGGTAGTACAATCTTATGTTCTGGAATTGAAGGAATAAATTGAAATTTCTACGTTCCCAAATGAATGGTGTAAGTAATCAGAACAAGAACGGAATAACAAGTGTGACACATTTAAAGTCTGCACTTTTTCATTTGGAGACAGTTGATATGTCAATGATTTTTAAAAATAAATCACACTAATAAACGACTCTAACATAGAGTTAGAGGTCACATCGGCATCATTCTTGTTTAGCACCCTATTACGTAGCGCGATGTGATCAAAACCTGCAACCAATTGGGCCATGTAGATGAAGAATAGATCAGTATACAGTATTATAACTGGGCCATGTAGGATGAAGTTCATCTTCATTACCTTGTGATACAGCTAGCTGTGTTTGTGCCCCACTGTTCTCGGCAGAGGCAATTTTCTTCTGTTTGTAAACCTCACGTCGAATCTTATTAATCTCATCCTTATTTTGTGCATACCGCTCTCTATCCCTCTTGCCTTTTTACTTCTTTAGGGTCTGCAATCAATGGCACAATTCAGCAGTTGAGCTACAAAAACTGAAATTGGGTGCTTGTGTAATGCTCATCACCCAAGGATTGAGTGTTGCTTATATCCTGGAACGGGGTGCGCGTCCCATTGGGATTGGTCGGGGCTATACGAAGTCCTTGAACCCTGTGAATGTCAAGAAGGTTATCACACAATTGTAACGGAAGGAATAGTATTAGCACAACGCTGACAGAGTGCAGTTTTATGTTCAACTCCATCCCACTGTTTGCCATCAAAAAGCTTTCTTATGGTGCCTCTGCAACCAATTGAATTTATTTTGCACTAATATACCTGCAATAATGCATCAGGATGTAGTAGGTTGTAATACTGTATATCTCAGGCAGACTTTATTTGTGTTCACATGAATTGGAACTGAGCATTGAACGATCCATATGCAGCTTCATGAGTCATTTAGGTGAAGTCAGTCCAATGCTCATCAGGGATCATGTTAGCATATGGTCATGCCATAAGTCACCAATTCCTACATTTTCCTTCTAGAATTGCTATTATTTTTCATAAATTCAATGAAAGCAATTGATGGATGACATGAACAGGTTGACAAATGAGCATGCATCTACGGAGTGGAGCAGAGGCGTCTTCTAGCCTAACGAAGTCTTGGCGGCAGCTGCGTGTAAAACCCTTACCAACTTCAGATCAGAGAAGAGCATGCACCTGTGCCGGCGAAGAGCTCGTCGTCGCCGCTGTGGGAGGGCGCCTGGGCGGCTGCACCTGTGTTGGGGAAGAGCTCGTCGTCGCGGCTGTCGTCGGTGACTCGGCGAGCTCGTCGTCACGGCGGTCGTCGGGTGCCTCGGCGGCTGTGCAGGGCAGCAACGGCACACGTAAGCTGGACGACGGATTGATTCCCTGGATATATTTCCGATAAGCTAGCACATTTGTTTCCGTATATGGCTCCCCGTGTAAATTGGATGTGGGCTGTTTCCTTTGTGCGGGCGTGGGTGTTGGTAGAGTTTTCGTCCGCCCTGGAAAAATGCTAAACGCACTTCTTTTGTGGGTTGGTGTAATCGTGATGGCTAGATCTAATTAAGCGATTTGATCGTGAGGCTCCAATTAATCGGGAATGTTATGTGTAGATTAGGCTGGGTGTGTTTAGCGTTGAATATGTTCTCTTATTTAATAGTAGTAGAGATAGACGACCGCAAGTCGTCCACTTTTTTTTTTGCGAATACAAGTCGTCCACATTATTTCCACACACTTCATCTCGTCTCAATCTAACACACGGTGCGTCGACACATACACACAGGTGATAATTGTTCGAGATCAAAAATGAAATCTCTATCATTGATCGATTGACAATACACATATATATGTGCTGGAGAGACGCGACGATCCAGAGGGATGCGTCGGTTGCGGTAGCAACTGCACGACCGTTCGGGCAAGGAGAGATTTTCCTAATTATATATCGTAATTAATTCTAACACTACCCCTAATCTACGCTTCACCATATAAAATCATCTTCATGATTATCCGGAAAGTTCCGTCACCTCAAAAAGAATTCTCTTCCAAAAGTTCTTCATAACATCTTTGATGAGATCTTGAAATATAAACTCACAAAGGGAGAGCATAACGTGATGTCTTTGAACAAGAATATTTCAAGAAGAGACTCCCCCTGATTCTTACATATTCCGAATTCGTCATATACCAATTCCATGAACACATTTTCAAAACATAGAAGTTGGTAGAGACCTGGTGAACAAATCAGTCACATGATTTGACTTGCAAGATATGCAATATAGTGATATTGCTTATTATGTAACATGTTTGCATCCGGGCAACACAAGAAACATTATCCTTGAGATAATGGTTGGTGGATGTAGCCATGAGGTCTGTTTTGAAGACTCTTCATGAGTAGGCTACCACACCTAGTAGGAACACTAAGCTTGTCTGCGATTTGACATAGTGGGGATCTGGTCGATGTATCCAACGATATGGGAGTTCACATTTCTGTGAAACTAAAAAACCAGGACAAGATGTTTGATGCCTTGGACATATCGAAAGGTATTCTTGAGTACTAAGAGCATCTCCAGCCGTTGTGCCCCACAGGAAACGTTTTTTCGGCCTCCTGGGGAGGCCCCGGCGAAATTTTTGGTATGGAGGCGTGCATTTTCCCAGTCATCCCCCCGATAGGTAGTCATTTTTTCTTTCTTTTTTCTCCCGTCATTCTAACAAACGCCTTCTGTGCATGCCTAACATGTCGGACTCGAGCTCGCCGGCGATGACCCCAGGCAACCCCGTCCTTCCTCCTCCGCCATGGCCGTCGGTGGCGACGACGTTCTGCTCTGTGTGGAGGCCGAAGACGCACAACGCCGAAGCTCCCGCCGGGAACGCCAGACGCTCGCTCGCACACCACGCCCGCCTGGACGTTGATGCCAATCATCATCGGGCACAGGCTCGGCCGCCCCACGCGCCGCCCGGCCTCCAGCCCTGGCCGCCGCTCTCGTGGCCGGGGCCGCCCGTGGCCGTCGCCGCCGCTCTCGTGGTCGGGGCCGCCCGTGGCCGGGGCCGGCGTGCCCGGTACCGGGGCCTCCCGTGGCCTCCGCGCTCGGGGACGGGGCCACAGGCTTCGCCGCCCGCGCCTGCCCACAGCATCGCCGGGGGAGACGACGAGGAGGCCGAGGGCGTCCGTCGCCTCCCCGCACGGAGGAGAGAAGGAGAAGCACGCGCCCTGCTGCCCGCCCCGCTGCCCGCCCTGTTGCGTCTGTGAGGTCGCAAGGCACAGCGACGGGGGCTTCCCCGCCAGTGCGCGCTCCGGGTACTGCGGCGCCAGCGGCGTTTACTGGATGACGGGCTCAGGCATAGCAACACCGATCTCCCGCTCAGGACGACGTGCACAAGACGACGCGGCTCCTGCTCCTGGAGGTCGCGGTGGTGTGCGGCGCCATCATTGCTGGAGGAGACGACAAGGAGGTCGAGGGCGTCCGCCGCCTCCCCGCACCGTCCGTCGTGACCCCGCGCCTCTGGCCTGCACCGCGCGTCCATTCTCGCAGCCCCCGACCGAAGACGACCAAGAGCTCGCCCTGCTACTCCGTGTGGTGGTGACCGGGCGACAAGGGGATTTGGGGGGAGAGAACGAAAAGAGTGGGCATGCAAGTGGGTGGGACCCAGAGAAAAAGGGAGGAGAGAGAGAGTGGGAGGCTGACTGTGTGCCAAGTGCATGAAAAATCTTCTCTCTCCGCCCCGAGTGCTCCCCGATGGACTGGGTTTGGGGTGGGAGGGCCAGCCCTAGTTTAGGCCAAATCCGGCGAAAATCGAGGGTCTGGGGGCGTGGCTAGGAGGTTTTTTTTACCACCGGTGATTAAAAAGTGGTCCGGCGGGGCTTCTTGGGGGGGGGACGGCTGGAGATGCTCTAACCAATTGTGTTTGGTAGATCCAATGACATTATGAAACATTGAGTCCAATATCTCATTTCCATCATCTCTTGGTCTAAATAGATCTTTCTCTACGTCTATAGAATGAACTACCATGAGAGTTATGGATGGATAAGATTTGTCCACAATGAATTTTTCCAATATATTATGGATATAGACAACATAGTATACCATAATGTATGAATGAAGGTGCTCAGTTTGTAGTAAAGAGCGGTATTTTGGTTTACCCAAATCCTTCATTTTAAACTCCGTCATTTAGATGATTACATGCATCGTCATTGTAGACACATAAACATGGATAATCATCATTGTAGGAGTAATCCTTGTGTATACGGATCTCACTACGTTAGTTGTACCATATGTACCGACAATAATAAGTCGTATGGTGACTTACTGATTTTACACAATGTATGTTGCATTTTGTATTTCGATTCAGAATTGAGACTCCATTAGGAATCAATCATATATGTCTGAATCTAGTGATCGACATGGACATGTAATCACTACATCTATCTAAAGGAAATATGCCCTAGAGGCAATAATAAAGTTAACATTTATTTCCTAAATTCATGATAAATGTTTGTTATTCATGCTAGAATTGTATTAACAGGAAACTTAGTACATGTGTGAATACATAGACAAAACATACTGTCCCTAGTATGCCTCTACTTGACTAACTCGTTAATCAAAGATGGTGAAGTTTCCTAATCATTGACATGTGTTGTCATTTGATGAACGGAATCACATCATTAGGAGAATGATGTGATGGACATGACCCATCCGTTAGTTTAGCATTATGATCGTTACAGTTTCATTGCTACTGCTTTCTTCATGACTTATACAAGTTCCTCAGACTATGAGATTATGCAACTCCAGAATACCGGAGGAACACTATGTGTGCTACCAAACATCACAACGTAAAAGGGCGATTATGAAGGTGCTCTATAGGTGTCTCCTAAGGTGTTTATTGGGTTGGCATAGATCAAGATTAGGATTTGTCACTCCGTGTTTCCGAGAGGTATCTTTGGGCCTCTCGGTAATACTCATCACTATAAGCCTTGCAAGCATTGTAACTAAAGAGTTAGTTGCGGGATGAAGTATTAAGGAACGAGTAAAGAGACTTGCAGGTAACGAGATTGAACTAGGTATGATGATACCGACGATCGAATCTCGGGCAAGTAACATACCGATGACAAAGGGAACAATGTATGTTGTTATGCGGTTTGACCGATAAAGATCTTCGTAGAATATGTAGGAACCAATATGAGCATCCAGGTTCCGCTATTGGTTATTGACTGGAGACGTGTCTCGGTCATGTCTACATAGTTCTCGAACCCGTAGGGTCCGCACGCTTAAAGTTCGATGACGATTGGTACTATGAGTTTATGTGATATGGTGTACCGAAGGTTGTTCGGAGTCCCGGATAAGATCACGGACATGACGAGGAGTCTCGAAATGGTCGAGACATAAGGATTGATATATTGGACCATGTTGTTCGGACACTTGAAGTGTTTTGGATAGTTTCAGATAAAACCGGAGTGCCGGAGGGTTACCAGAAACCCCCCCCCCCCTGAGGGAGTCCTAGATTAGGGGGTATCCGGACAGCTGGACTATATACTTTCGCCGGACTGTTGGACTATGAAGATACAAAATTGAAGACCTCATCCCATGTCCGTATGGGACTCTCCTTTGCGTGGAAGGCAAGCTTGGCGATTCAGATGTTAGATCTCCTTCTCTGTAACCGACTCTGTGTAACCCTGGCCCCCTCCGGTGTCTATATAAACCGGAGGGTTTAGTCCGTAGGACAAAAACAATCATAATCATAGGCTAGCTTCTTGGGTTTAGCCTCTACGATATCGTGGTAGATCAACTCTTGTAATACGCATATCATCAAGATTAATCAAGCAGGAAGTAGGGTATTACCTCCATCGAGAGGGCCCGAACCTGGGTAAACATCGTGTCCCCAGCCTCCTGTTACCATTAGCCTTAGACGCACAGTTCGGGACCCCCTACCCGAGATCCGCCGGTTTTGACACCGACATTGGTGCTTTCATTGAGAGTTCCACTGTGTTGCCGCTGCAAGGCTTGATGGCTCCTTCAATCATCAGCAATGATGCGATCTAGGGTGAGACTTTTCTCCCCAGACAGATCTTCGTATTTGGCGGCTTCGCACTGCGGGCCAACTCGCTTGGCCATTTGGAGCAGATCGACAGCTACGTCCCTGTGTTGGGGAACATAGTAATTTCAAATTTTTCCTACGCACACGCAAGATCATGGTGATGCATAGCAACGAGAGGGGAGAGTGTGTCCACGTACCCTCATAGACCGAAAGCGGAAGCGTTATAACAACGCGGTTGATGTAGTCGTACGTCTTCACAGCCCGACCGATCAAGCACCGAAACTACGGCACCTCCGAGTTCTAGCACACGTTTAGCTCTATGACGATCCCCGGACTCCGATCTAGCAAAGTGTCGGTGAAGAGTTCCATCAGCACGACGGCGTGGTGACGATCTTGATGTTCTACCGTCGCAGGGCTTCGCCTAAGCACCGCTACAATATTATCGAGGACTATGGTGGAGGGGGGCACCGCACACGGCTAAGAGATCTCAAGGATCAATTGTTGCATCTCTGGGGTACCCCCCGCCCCCGTATATAAAGGAGCAAGGGGGGGCGGCCGGCCAGGAGGAGGGCGCGCCAGGAGGAGTCCTACTCCCACCGGGAGTAGGACTCCCCCCCTTTTCCATGTTGGACTAGGACTTGGGGGGGGGGGGAAGGAGAGAGAGAGGGGAAAGGAAAGGGGGCGCCACCCCCCCTCCTTATCCAATTCGGACTTGGGGGGAGGGGCGCGCGGCTGCCCCTTGCCCTCCTCTCATCTTCCTCCACTAGGACCATTAAGGACCATTAAGTTACCGGGGAGTTCCGGTAACCTCCTGATACTCTGGTAAAATGTTGATTTCACCCGGAACACTTCCGATGTCCAAACATAGGCTTCCAATATATCATTCTTCATGTCTCGACCATTTCGAGACTCCTCGTCATGTCCGTGATCACATCCGGGACTCCGAACAACCTTCGATACATCAAAACATATAAACTCATAATGAAACTGTCATCGTAACTTTAAGCGTGCGGACCCTACGGGTTCGAGAACAATGTAGACATGACCGAGACACGTCTCCGGTCAATAACCAATAGCGGAACCTGGATGCTCATATTGGCTCCCACATATTCTACAAAGATCTTTATCGGTCAGACGGCATAACAACATACGTTGTTCCCTTTGTCATCGGTATGTTACTTGCCCGAGATTCGATCGTCGGTATCTCAATACCTAGTTCAATCTTGTTACCAGCAAGTCTCTTTACTCATTCCGTAAAACATCATCTCACAACTAACTCATTAGTTGCAATGCTTGCAAGGCTTAAGTGATGTGCATTACCGAGAGGGCCCAGAGATACCTCTCCGACAATCAGAGTGACAAATCCTAATCTCGAAATACGCCAACCCAACATGTACCTTTGGAGACACCTGTAGAGCTCCTTTATAATCACCCAGTTATGTTGTGACGTTTGGTAGCACACAAAGTGTTCCTCCGGTAAACAGGAGTTGCATAATCTCATAGTCATAGGAACATGTATAAGTCATGAAGAAAGCAATTGCAATATACTAAACGATCGTGTGCTAAGCTAACGGAATGGGTCATGTCAATCACATCATTCTCCTAATGATGTGATCCCGTTAATCAAATGACAACACATGTCTATGGTTAGGAAACATAACCATCTTTGATCAACAAGCTAGTCAAGTAGAGGCATACTAGTGACACTCTGTTTGTCTATGTATTCACACATGTATTATGTTTCTGGTTAATACAATTCTGGCATGAATAATAAACATTTATCATGATATAAGGAAATAAATAATAACTTTATTATTACCTCTAGGGCATATTTCCTTTAGTACCCACTTGCACTAGAGTCAATAATCTAGATTACACTGTAATGATTCTAACACCCATGGAGCCTTGGTGCTGATCATGTTTTTCTCGTGGAAGAGGCTTAGTCAACGGGTCTGCTACATTCAGATCCGTATGTATCTTGCAAATTTCTATGTCTCCCACTTGGACTAAATCCCGAATGGAATTGAAGCGTCTCTTGATGTGCTTGGTTCTTTTGTGAAATATGGATTCCTTCGCCAAAGCAATTGCACCAGTATTGTCACAGAAGATTTTCATTGGACCCGATGCACTAGGTATGACACCTAGATCGGATATGAACTCATTCATCCAGACTCCTTCGTTTGCTGCTTCCGAAGCAGCTATGTACTCCGCTTCACATGTAGATCCCGCCACAATGCTTTGTTTAGAACTGCATCAACTGACAGCTCCACCGTTCAATGTAAACACGTATCCGGTTTGCGATTTAGAATCGTCCGGATCAGTGTCAAAGCTTGCATCAACGTAACCATTTACGATGAGCTCTTTATCACCTCCATAAACGAGAAACATATCCTTAGTCCTTTTCAGGTATTTTAGGATGTTCTTGACCATTCTCCAGTGATCCACTCCTGGATTACTTTGGTACCTCCCTGCTAAACTTATAGCAAGGCACACATCAGGTCTGGTACACAGCATTGCATACATGATAGATCCTATGGCTGAAGCATAGGGAACTTCTTTCATCTTTTCTCTATCTTATGCAGTGGTCGGGCATTGGGTCTTACTCAACTTCACACCTTGTAACACAGGCAAGATCCCTTTCTTTGCTTGATCCATTTTGAACTTCTTCAAAAATTTGTCAAGGTATGTGCTTTGTGAAAGTCCAATTAAGCGCCTTGATCTATCTCTATAGATCTTAATGCCCAATATGTAAGCAGCTTCACCGAGATCTTTCATTGAAAAACTCTTATTCAAGTATCCTTTTATGCTATCCAGAAATTCTATATCATTTCTGATCAGCAATATGTCATCTACATATAGTATCAGAAATGCTACAGAGCTCCCACTCACTTTCTTGTAAACACAGGCTTCTCCAAAAGTCTGTATAAAACCAAATGTTTTGATCACACTATCAAAGCGTTTATTCCAACTCCGAGAGGCTTGCACCAGTCCATAAATGGATCGCTGGAGCTTGCACACTTTGTTAGCTACCTTTGGATCGACAAAACCTTCCGATTGCATCATATACAACTCTTCTTCTAGAAAACCATTCAGGAATGCAGTTTTGACATCCATCTGCCATATTTCATAATCATAAAATGCGGCAATTGCTAACATGATTCGGACAGACTTAAGCATCGCTACGGGTGAGAAGGTCTCATCGTAGTCAACCCCTTGAACTTGTCGAAAACCTTCCGCGACAAGTCGAGCTTTGTAGACAGTAACATTACCGTCAGCATCAGTCTTCTTCTTGAAGATCCATTTATTTTCAATTGCTTGCCGATCATCGGGCAAGTTAACCTAAGTCCACACTTTGTTCTCATACATGGATCCCATCTCAGATTTCATGGCCTCAAGCCATTTTGCGGAATCTGGGCTCACCATCGCTTCTCCATAGTTCGTAGGTTCATCTTGGTCTAGTAACATGACTTCCAGAACAGGATTACCGTACCACTCTGGTGCGTATCTTATTCTGGTTGATCTACGAGGTTCAGTAACAACTTGATCTGAAGTTTCATGGTCATCATCATTATCTTCCTCACTAATTGGTGTAGGTGTCACAGAAACCTGTTTCTGCGATATACTACTTTCCAATAAGGGAGCAGGTATAGTTACCTCATCAAGTTCTACTTTCCTCCCACTCACTTCTTTCGAGAGAAACTCCTTCTCCAGAAAGTTTCCGAATTTAGCGACAAACGTCTTGCCTTCGGATCTATGATATAAGGTGTACCCAACAGTCGCCTTTGGGTATCCTATGAAGACACATTTCTCCGATTTCGGTTCGAGCTTATCAGGTTGATGCTTTTTCACATAAGCATCGCAGCCCCAAACTTTCCGAAATGATAATTTTGGTTTCTTGCCAAACCACAGTTCATAAGGCGTCATCTCAACGGATTTTGATGGTGCCCCTATTTAACGTGAATGCGGCCGTCTCTGAAGCATAACCCCAAAAATACAGCAGTAAATCTGTAAGAGACATCATAGATCGCACCATATCTAGTAAGTATGATTACGACGTTCGGACACACCATTACGCTGTGGTGGTCCGGGTGGCGTTAGTTGCGAAACTATTCCACATTGTTTCAAATGTAGACCAAACTCGTAACTCAAATATTCTCCTCCACGATCAGATCGTAGAAACTTTATTTTCTTGTTACGATGATTTTCAACTTCACTCTGAAATTCTTTGAACTTTTCAAATGTTCAGACTTATGCTTCATTAAGTAGATATACCCATATCTGCTCAAATCATCTGTGAAGGTGAGAAAATAACGATATCCGCCACGAGCCTCAACATTCATCGGACCACATACATCTGTATGTATAATCTCCAATAAATCAGTTGATCTCTCCATAGTACCGGAGAACGGTGTTTTAGTCATCTTGCCCATGAGGCACGGTTCGCAAGGACCAAGTGATTCATAATCAAGTGGTTCCAAAAGTCCATCAGTATGGAGTTTCTTCATGCGCTTTACACCGATATGACCTCAACGGTAGTGCCACAAATAAGTTGCACTATCATTATCAACTCTGCATCTTTTGGCTTCAACATTATGAATATGTGTATCACTACTACCGAGATTCAATAAAAATAGACCACTCTTCAAGGGTGCATGACCATAAAAGATATTACTCATATAAATAGAACAACCATTATTCTCTGATTTAAATGAATAACCGTCTCGCATCAAACAAGATCCAGATATAATGTTCATGCTCAACGCTGGCACCAAATAACAATGATTTAGGTCTAAAACTAATCCCGAAGGTAGATGTAGAGGTAGCGTGCCGATTGCGATCACATCGACTTTGGAACCATTTCCCACGCGCACCGTCACCTCGTACTTAGGTAATCTTTGCTTAATCCGTAGTCCCTGTTTCGAGTTGCAAATATTAGCAACAGAACCATTATCAAATACCTAGGTGCTACTGCGAGCATTAGTAAGGTACACATCAATAACATGTATATCACATATACCTTTGTTCAACTTGCCATCCTTCTTATCCGCCAAATACTTGGGGCAGTTCCGCTTCCAGTGACCAGTCTGCTTGCAGTAGAAGCACTCAATTTCAGGCTTAGGTCCAGACTTGGGTTTCTTCTCCTGAGCAGCAACTTGTTTGTTGTTCTTCTTGAAGTTTCCCTTCTTCTTCCCTTTGCCCTTTTTCTTCAAACTAGTGGTCTTGTTAACCATCAACACTTGATGCTCCTTCTTGATTCCTACCTCCGCAGCTTTTAGCATCGCGAAGAGCTCGGGAATAGTCTTTTCCATCCCTTTCATATTATAGTTCATCACAAAGCTCTTATAGCTTGGTGGCAGTGATTGGAGAATTCTGTCAATGACGCTATCATCCGGAAGATTAACTCCCAGTTGAATCAATTGATTATTATACCCAAACATTTTGAGTATATGCTCACTGACAGAACTGTTCTCCTCCATCTTGCAGCTGTAGAACTTATTGGAGACTTCATATCTCTCAATCCGGGCATTTGCTTGAAATATTAACTTCAACTCCTGGAACATCTCATATGCTCCATGACGTTCAAAACATCGTTGAAGACCCGGTTCTAAGCCATAAAGCATGGCACACTAAACTATAGAGTAGCCATCAGCTTTGCTCTACCAGACGTTCATAACATCTGGTGTTGCTCCAGCAGCAGGCCTAGCACCCAGCGGTGCTTCCAGGATGTAATTCTTCTATGCAGCAATGAGGATAATCCTCAAGTTACGGACACAGCCTGTGTAATTGCTACCATCATCTTTTAACTTTGCTTTCTCAAGGAACGCATTAAAATTCAACGGAACAACAACATGGGCCATCTATCTACAATTAACATAGGCAAGCAAGATACTATCAGGTACTAAGTTCATGATAAATTTAAGTTCAATTAATCATATTACTAAAGAACTCCCACTTAGATAGACATCCCTCTAATCCTCTAAGTGATTACGTGATCCATATGAACTACACCATGTCCGGTCATCACGTGAGATGGAGTAGTTTCAATGGTGAACACCAATATGTTGATCATATCTACTATATGATTCACGCTCGACCTTTCGGTCTCCGTGTTCCGAGGCCATATCTGTTATATGCTAGGCTCGTCAAGTTTAACCTGAGTATTCCGCGTGTGCAACTGTTTTGCACCCGTTGTATTTGAACGTAGAGCCTATCACATCCGATCATCACGTGGTGTCTCAGCACGAAGAACTTTCGCAACGGTGCATACTCAGGGACAACACTTTTACTATGATAATTCAGTGAGGGATCATCTTATAATGCTACCGTCAATCAAAGCAAGATAAGATGCATAAAAGATAAACATCACATGCAATCAATATAAGTGATATGATATGGCCATCATCATCTTATGCTTGTGATCTCCATCTTCGAAGCACCGTCATGATCACCATTGTCACCGGCACGACACCTTGATCTCCATCGTAGCATCGTTCTCGTCTCGCCAATCTTATGCTTCTACGACTATCGCTACCGCTTAGTGATAAAGTAAAGCATTACAGGGTGATTGCATTGCATAAAATAAAGCGACAACCATATGGCTCCTGCCAGTTGCCGATAACTCGGTTACAAAACATGATCATCTCATACAATAAAATTTAGCATCATGTCTTGACCATATCACATCACAACATGCCCTGCAAAAACAAGTTAGATGTCCTCTACTTTGTTGTTGCAAATTTTACATGGCTGCTACGGGCTGAGCAAGAACCGTTCTTACCTACGCATCAAAACCACAATGATAGTTTGTCAAGTTGGTGTTGTTTTAACCTTCGCAAGGACCGGGCGTAGCCACACTCGGTTCAACTAAAGTGAGAGAGACAGACACCCGCCAGTCACCTTTTAAGCAACTAGTGCTCGTGGCGGTGAAACCAGTCTCGTGTAAGCGTACGCGTAATGTCGGTCCGGGCCGCTTCATCTCACAATACCGCTGAACCAAAGTATGACATGCTGGTAAGCAGCATGATTTATATCGCCCACAACTCACTTGTGTTCTACTCGTGCATATGACATCTAAGCATAAAACCTGGCTCGGATGCCACTGTTGGGGAACGTAGTAATTTCAAAATTTTCCTACGCACACGCAAGATCATGGTGATGCATAGCAACGAGAGGGGAGAGTGTGTCCACATACCCTCGTAGACCGAAAGCGGAAGCGTTATAACAACGCGGTTAATGTAGTCGTACGTCTTCACAGCCCGACCTATCAAGCACCGAAACTATGGCACCTCCGAGTTTTAGCACACGTTCAGCTCGATGACGATCCCCGGACTCCGATCCGGCAAAGTGTCGGGGAACAGTTCCGTCAGCACGACGGCGTGGTGATGATCTTGATGTTCTACCACCGTAGGGCTTCGCCTAAGCACCGCTACAATATTACCGAGGACTATGGTGGAGGGGGGCACCGCACACGGCTAAGAGATCTCAAGGATCAATTGTTGTGTCTCTGGGGTGCCCCCCCGACCCCGTATATAAAGGAGCAAGGGGGGGTGCGGCCGGCCAGGAGGAGGGCGCGCCAGGAGGAGTCCTACCCCACCGGGAGTAGGACTCCCCCCTTTTCCATGTTGGACTAGGACTTGGGGGGAAGGAGAGAGAGGGGGGAAAGGAAAGGGGGGGCGCTGCCCCCTCCTTGTCCAATTCAGACTTGGGAGGGGAGGGGCACACGGCTGCCCCTTGGCCTCCTCTCCTCTTCCTCCACTTTGCCCATTAAGGCCCATTAAGTTACCGGGGGGTTCCGGTAACCTCCCGGTACTTTGGTAAAATGCCGATTTCACCCGGAACACTTCCGATGTCCAAACATAGGCTTTCAATATATCAATCTTCATGTCTCGACCATTTCGAGACTCCTCGTCATGTTTTTGATCACATTCGGGACTCCGAACAACCTTCGGTACATCAAAACATATAAACTCATAATGAAACTGTCATCATAACTTTAAGCGTGCGGATCCTACGGGTTCGAGAACAATGTAGACATGACCGAGACACGTCTCCGGTCAATAACCAATAGCGGAACCTGGATGCTCATATTGGCTCCCACATATTCTACGAAGATCTTTATCGGTCAGACCGCATAACAACATACGTTGTTCCCTTTGTCATCGGTATGTTACTTGCCCGAGATTCGATCGTCGGTATCTCAATACCTAGTTCAATCTTGTTACCGGCAAGTCTCTTTACTCGTTCCATAATACATCATCTCACAACTAACTCATTAGTTGCAATGCTTGCAAGGCTTAAGTGATGTGCATTACCGAGAGGGCCCAGAGATACCTCTCCGACAATCGGAGTGACAAATCCTAATCTCGAAATACACCAACCCAACATGTACCTTTGCAGACACCTGTAGAGCTCCTTTACAATCACCCAGTTACGTTGTGACGTTTGGTAGCACACAAAGTGTTCCTCCGGTAAACGGGAGTTGCATAATCTCATAGTCATAGGAACATGTATAAGTCATGAAGAAAGCAATAGCAATATACTAAACGATCGTGTGCTAAGCTAACGGAATGGGTCATGTCAATCACATCATTCTCCTAATGATGTGATCTCGTTAATCAAATGACAACACATGTCTATGGATCAACAAGCTAGTCAAGTAGAGGCATACTAGTGACACTCTGTTTGTCTATGTATTCACACATGTATTATGTTTCCGGTTAATACAATTCTAGCATGAATAATAAACATTTATCATGATATAAGGAAATAAATAATAACTTTATTATTGCCTCTAGGGCATATTTCCTTCACCCTGGCCATCAGGCCAGGTTCGGAAACTTGAACTACACAGCCGACATCCGCCGAGACTTGATCTTCGACGGGTTCGGGCCCACGTCAGGAGCGTCGGACGATCATGACGAGCATGACTTAGATCTGCCATCAAACAGTATTCGGGATATCGCACCTGCAGCAGCTCTAGACTTCAACCTGGAGCAGATCGCGCCATCCGAGGACGGTTGAATGGACCCCGCCACAGAGGCCGCACACTCATCGGTGTTGGAGCTGAATACAGACTCCACCTCTAAGGAAATCTGTGTCACCAGACCCCCGGACTTGTCTCCGGTCTTAGGTTCTGGACCGCGTGCGTCCGTGCCCATCGAATCTGATTGGGCACCGATCATGGAGTTCACCGCCGCGGATATCTTTCAGCACTCACCCTTCGGTGACATGCTAAATTCATTAAGGTCCCTCTCTTTGTCAGGAGACTCTTGGCCGAACTATGTCCGACTCGAGTGGGAAGCGGACGATGAAGAAATTCGTTACCCACCCACCACCCATTTAATTGCCACTGTCGATGACTTAACCGACGTGCTCGAATTCGACTCCGAAGACATCGACGGTATGGACGACGATGCAGAAGAAGAACAGGAACCACCACCCATAGGGCGCTGGACAACCACCTCTTCATATGACATATATATGGTGGACACCCACAAAGAAAACAATGGCGATGAGGCAACAGAGGATAACCCCTTAGGAAAGCAATCAAAGCATGGGCGTCATCGGCGCCGCTCTAAGCCCCGCCACAGCAATACCGGCACAGGAGACAACAACAGTCCGGATGGTGCCGAAGATGAATACAATCCCGACCAGCCTAACTTTGGGCAGGCTGAGCAGGGGGACGGGCAAGTTAGCCCAGATGAACAGGCGACGGACGGAGACTTGGAGGATGACAATTATATGCTTCTCTCCAAAGACGAGGTGAGCCTCGGCGACGATGAATTTGTCGTGCCTGAGGATCCCGTCGAGCAGGAGCGCTTCAAGCGCCGACTTATAGCCACTGCAAGAAGCCTAAAGAAGAAGCAGCAGCAGCTCCAAGCTAATCAAGATCTACTAACAGACAGATGGACAGAGGTCTTGGCAGCCAAGGAACACGGACTCGAGCGCCCAACCAAAGGTTACCCAAAGCATAAGTTGCTACCTCAACTCGAGGAGGAGGCACTAGAGCCTACACTACCAGCGCAGGACGAGGCTGACCGGCCACCCCGTGGCTGAGACAAAGCGGCGTATCAGCCCGAACACCAGCCCACACCCCGACGCCAATACACTACGGCCCGGGGCAATACGCAGGACCTGCGAGACATACTGCAAAACAAAGCAGGACAGCCAAGACCGATCTACGGATCGCGGGGGTGCGCCACAACGCGTGATGATGACAGTCATGTCAGACACACTAACAACAAGTCCGGCCGGGCCGAACACAACAGACCAGACTTATTTGAACCGCGTCATGACATAGCCCGGAATAGAGGCACCGCACACCCCCTCTGCTTCACTAATGAAGTAATGGATCATGAATTCCTGGAAGGGTTTAAACCCGTAAACATCGAATCATACGATGGCATAACAGACCCCGCGGTATGGATTGAAGATTTCCTTCTCCACATTCACATGGCCCGCGGTGATGATCTACATGCCATCAAGTATCCTCCCCTTAAGCTCAAAGGACCGGCCCGACATTGGCTGAATAGCCTGCCGGTGAACTCCATCGGCAGTTGGGAGAACCTGGAGGACGCATTCCTCGACAACTTCCAAGGCACTTACGTGCGACCTCCAGACGCTGATGACTTAAGTCACATAACCCAACAGCCCAGAGAGTCAGCCAGGAAATTCTGGACTCGGTTCCTAACTAAAAAGAACCAAATCGTCGATTGTTCGGATGCCGAAGCCCTAGCGACCTTTAAGCATAACATCCATGAGGAGTGCCTTGCCCGACACCTCGGACAAGAAAAGCCGAAGTCCATGGCAGCCCTCACGACACTCATGACCCGCTTTTGCGCGGGCG
The DNA here is from genome assembly GCF_002162155.2 of Triticum dicoccoides. Taxonomy (NCBI): domain Eukaryota; kingdom Viridiplantae; phylum Streptophyta; class Magnoliopsida; order Poales; family Poaceae; genus Triticum; species Triticum dicoccoides. The sequence continues at coordinate 795,778,000 of NC_041385.1, read as the reverse complement.
AGGACAGCTGGCTGGCTCGCAGTAGCACCACGCCAAGAAACTCCGGCACTTCAGATATCCGCGACAGCAACGACAAGTAACGGCGCAACAGACATAAGCGCCGGAACAATGGCGACAACAACGAAGACACGGCAGTCAATGCCGGATTCAGTGGCTCCAAGTCCGGTTAGCGGAAAAAGCCATTCAAAAGAAACAATCTGGGATCGTACAGTCTGGACCGCATACTCGACCGCTCGTGTCAAATTCACGGCACCCCTGATAAACCAGCCAACCACTCTAACCGAGAATGCTGGGTGTTTAAACAGGCCGACGAGTTGAATGCCGAAAACAAGGACAAGGGGCTGCATAGCGAGGACGACGAGGAGCCCCAACGGTCGAACACAGGGGGTCAGAAGAAATTTCCTCCCCAAGTGAAAACGGTAAACATGATCTATGCCACCCACATTCCCAAGCGGGAACGGAAGCATGCGCTAAGGGACGTCTATGCGATGGAGCCAGTCACCCCAAAGTTCAACGCATGGTCATCCTGCCCGATCACCTTTGATTGCAGGGACCATGCTACCAGTATCCGTCATGGCGGTTCAGCCGCATTGGTCCTCGACCCAATCATTGACGGATTCCACCTCACGCGAGTCCTTATGGACGGTGGCAGCAGCCTAAACCTACTTTATCAGGACACAGTGCACAAAATGGGCATCGATCCTCCAAGGATCAAACCCAGCAAAACCACCTTTAAAGGTGTAATCCCAGGTGTAGAGGCATGTTGTACACGCTCAATAACACTGGATGTGGTCTTCGGATCTCCGGACAACTTCTGAAGCAAGGAGTTAATCTTCGATATCATCCCCTTCCGTAGTGGCTATCATGCACTACTAGGACGAACCGCATTTGCTCGATTCAATACGGTACCACACTATGCATACCTCAAGCTCAAGATGCCAGGACCTCGCAGGGTTATAACAGTCAATGGAAACACAGACCGCTCTCTCCGTACGGAGGAGCACACTGCGGCCCTCGCAGCAGAAGTACAAAGTAGCCTTTTTCGGCAGACCGCCAACTCGGTGATAAAAACCCCGGACACCGTCAAGCGAGTCTGGAGTACTCTGCAACAGGATCGTCAGGCACGCCAAGAGCTCGACTAGCAATTCGGCCTCCGTCCCAGTCCCAGTCAAGCGGCAAAAATTGTGCCGCGCGTACACAATTACGCACTAAAAATACCATGGGCATAGGCGGAGGCACGACGGTGATGCGGACCATAGTGCGGCTCAACCGTCACGAGACCCGCATACCTTTATCATCTTATTTCTTTTTCAGGACCCTACTTTTGGGAAGTTCCCTCAGAGAACCTAATTATCGGACTCATCAAGGGAAGGAAAAACCAAGGATGCAAGAGGCTTTGCGTACAAGAGAATACCCAGGTGGTCTCTGTTAACAATCGTTATACCTGTTTTACATACCCAGACGCAGCCTGCCCTTGGATAGGACATGTCAAATAGTCGTATTTTTGCTTATTGCATTACTTGTAAACATATGCTTTGACGTATTACTTAAATAACAATGGGAAAATATACAACATCAGCTTATTATTGTTCTCCTTATATTTCCCTTGACTGCATTTATTGCACCCATACACTTTGGTACGTTCAGTTCGCCAGGGGCTTTATTGTGCCCCATAACATGGCAAGAAAAGTCCGAACACTTTCGACAGTGCGGCACCCCTAACTTATAGCATTATATGCATTAGCTCTGAATCATGTCTTGGGTCAATAGTTGGGTTTGCCTAGCTCCCTTGTTTTGGTACCTTGCGTTCCATAATATCGGCTAAGGTAGCGCAGGGAGAACTACTACGATTGTGTCCCGGTTCTTCTGGACGAGCACCTCAGTAGAAAAAGCCGAAAACTGACTATCATGATGCGGCGAGAGCTGGTCGCTGTTCTAGAGGTCTTAAATCCTTAAAGATTTTTTCCGCTTTAGGCGAGGAATCGGCCTTGTCCGATTTAGGCGTGTATAACGCCCCAAGTTCGGCCTTCCGAATACTAGGGGCTTCGCCGAAATTTAAAATTGTAGACTTCTATGGCTAAGTGAGAATTATAAAGCCGCATAGTCCGATTGCCTTGTTCGATGTGCTAAACACCTCCTTAAAGGACCAAAAATTTGGATAAATAATGTTTGGGTTTTCCACGAACACCCTAGTACTACTTACACGGGGGCGGAAGCCGACGACTGGCCTACTTTCAGAATTTAATAAACGGCCGCACAGAAGGTAATATTTTAAATCAAGCGTTATATAATGCACACGAACTCGTTTTCATATTACATGGCGGCATGAGTACATTCACTCAAAAATTACATCCTTGGCACATTCATCAGCCACAAGGCGGGCACCTTTCATAACGCCGTCATAATACTTCTCGGGGTGGCGATGCGCCTTGCCCTCTGGCGGTCCCTCCTTCACCAGCTTCTCTGCATCCATTTTGGCCCAATGCACTTTCACGCGGGCAAAGGCTCGGCGGGCACCCTCAGTACAGACGGATCGCTTAATAACTTCAAGACGCGGACAGGCATTTACCATCCGCTTTATAAGGCCGAAGTAGCTGTCGGGAAGGGGCTTGCCAGGCCACAGTCGGACTATGAAGTCCTTCATGGCCAGTTCGACCGCCTTGTGGAGTTCAACCAATTGCTTCAGCTGGTCACTCAAGGGCATCGGATGTTCGGCCCCGGCATACTGGGACCAGAACAACTTCTCCGTCGAGCTCCCCTCTTTGGCACGGTAGAACTCCGTGGCATCCGATATGCTGCGTGGCAGATCTGCGAATGCCCCTGGAGAGCTCCGAATTCTGGTAAGTAAAAGAAATGTCTCCTCCACATGCTTGCTTTGCATAATGAATGCCTTACCCGCCGCAATCTTCTTGGCCGCCTGAATTTCCTGGAGGGCCTTTTGGGCCTCGGTCTTGGCGTCTTGCGCACTCTGGAGGGCCTTCGCAAGCTCGGACTCTTGCGTCTTGAAGTCACGCTCCAGGGACTTGAATTTTTTGCCGAAGTCCTGGAGCTCTTGTTGTACCTCATTAACCCGAGCCTCCTGTTTCTCACGCTCGGTGCGCTCCTTGACCGCTTTGTCTTCGGCCTCGGACATCGCTTTCTTCAGGGCCGCCACTTCGGTCGCGGCCCCTATCAAAATTCATGATGCTTCTGTTATCATCCATGATTTTTTTCCTTTATATTACAAATGGACGGGGTATTACTTACCTTTGTTCTCCTCGAGCTGCCTCTTCACGAGGTCGAGCTCTTCTTCGGCCCGCCCTAGGTCCTGTTTCAGTCCGGTGACCTCTGAAGTGCAGGCGGCAGCGGCCAGCAGCAACGCCTATTCACATAGAAATTTTCTGTTAGACTCCTGCGGATAATAATTGACCCTCCGTTTGGCTTTTCTTTCTGAACACCAAACAGAGTATCAGGGGCTAATGTCCATCGGGTGATAGTTTCTTACACCTTTTTTTACTTACCTCAAAGCCTGTTAGGAGGCTGGTGCAGGCTTCGGTCAATCCGCTTTTGGCAGACCGAACCTTCTCAATCACCGCACTCATAAGAGTGCGGTGCTCTTCGTCGATGGAAGCGCCGCGAAGCACTCCTAGCAAGCTATCTGATGCCTCTGGTTGGACAGAGGTCATCGGCACTGACGGCTTGCCCTCCTTAGCGAGGGGCTGCCTACTTGAATCCGAAACCATTGGAGGTTCCGACGCAATATCCGGCTGGGAGCCGGACTTGTTGCGGCTCCCGTCAGCATAATCCATGGGGATCTTACCGCCCATATGCCCGACGTCTGGGATTTCGCCTTGGGGCTTCTCCAGAACCGTCGCCCCCTGTTCTGGTATCCTCTGGGACAACACCTCAGTGTCATCCACGGGCCGTGGGGAGGTGGTCGTCGGGAGCGAATAGCTATTCATCTCTGACTCGCTCAAGGACCCATCCGAAGAGGATACCTCGAGTTGGGAATTGGACGGACTACACATGTGAGCTCAGCATTATAAGAAATAGTGAAGCTAAGACGCATTAAACATACTGTGGAGTACGGATACTTACGATTTCGCCAGGGGCTTGGACCTGGGCAACCACTCCTCGTCGATGTAGGCGGCCGTGGTGGAGTACTCCGGAAGGGATGTCTTTCCCTTCTTTGGCGTCCTAGCCTCCCCCTGAGGGGCGACTTTTATTTTCTTCTCCTTCCCAGTGTGCGGAGTGGGGATTGCTTCTTCCTCCCTGCCTTCATGGGAGGAATTTGCCTCGGCGTCCTCGGACGACGAGCCTATTACGGCCCGGCACCGGAGGCCTTTCCTGGTCCCCGTGGCCGCCTTCTTGGCCTTCTTCTCCGGCACCTCATAAGGCGCTGGAACCAGCACCTCCGTCAGGAGTGCGGTTGCTGGATCTTCAGGTAGCGGAGTCGGACAGTCGATCCGCTCCGCCATCACCACATAGTCCTGTTTGATCAGCATGGTGGCTTAAAATCCTCCCACAAATATACTGGGAAAGGCACATCTTGTGATATTTAGAGAGCTTACTGGATTGGCGGGGCGCTTCGCGCTGAGTCCGCGGTCCTCGGAAGTGGGAGGAGGTACTTCGGCGGCTTTGAACAGCACCTTCCAGACATCTTTATTCGTCGTGTTGAAGAGCTCTCACAACGTCTGGTATTCGGCGGGATCAAACTCCCACATATTGAACGCCCGTCTTTGGCACGGGAGGATTCGGTGGAAGAGCATGACCTGGACCATGTTGACAAGCTTGATCTTCTTGTCTATCATATTTTTGATGCAGTTTTGGAGTCCGGTCAGCTCCGCAGGTACACCCCAGGCCAAGCCCTTCTTTTCCCAGGAGGTGAGCCTCATGGGGATGCCGGATCGAAATATGGGGGCCGCCGCCCAGTTGGCGTCGCGTGGCTCGGTGATGTAGAACCACTCCGATTGCCACCCCTTCACGGTCTCCACGAAGGAGCCTTCAAGCCAGGTAACGTTGGGCATCTTGCCCACCATGGCGCCTCCGCACTCCGCTTGCTGGCCGCTCACTATCTTCGGCTTCACATTGAAGATCTTCAGCCACAGGCCAAAGTGGGGCTTGATGCCGAGGAAGGCCTCGCACACGACGATGAATGCCGAGATGTTGAGGACGAAATTTGGGGCCAGATCATGAAAATCTAGCCCATAGTAAAACATGAGCCCGCGGACAAATGGGTGAAGTGTAAATCCTAGTCCGCGGATGAAATGAGAGAGGAATACTACTCTTTTCCGAGATTTTGGAGTGGGGGTGATCTGCCCCTCCGCCGGAAGCCTGTGTGCGATGTTTGCGGCCAGGTATCCGACCTCCCGAAGCTTCATAATGTCCTCCTCTGTAACGAAGGAGGCCATCCACTTGCCTCCCGCTCTAGACATGTCGTGAATGGCTTTACGGAGAAGGTGAGAACTTGGGCGCTAGAGCTCAAGCGTGCGCGGATGGATGAGTAAAGGAGGAAGAAGGCGTGGGTGAAAATGGGAGATCCTTATCTCTTTATAAAGGCGGTAGAAACTGTGCGCCTCCCCACTTGCCTGTTAAAATCACTTATTTTCCAAGCGCCATGATTGATGGCGCAGTTGGGTTACCCATACCCGTATTGATGAGAATCCCGCGATGGGGGGACACGATCTCTGCTTCGACAAGACGTGCCAAGGAAACCGCCTCGCAATATGTGCGGTAGCTGGTTGTGAAAAAAAAACGGTTCGAACAAATGACCGGGCCGTGGTGTGATGACACGCTATGTAAAGTTGTTAGCAGATTAGATTTGTGGAATATTGTTCTCTCTACGGTGGTATGTGAAATTATTTTGCAGAGTCGGACACGATCCTTGTGTTTGGAATCTACCTTGGAGTATTCGGAGATGGAACCCGCCTTGCAATGCCGAAGACAATTTGCGTGCCGGACTCATCGTCATTGAAGCCTGGTTCAGGGGCTACTGAGGGAGTCCTGGATTAGGGGGTATCCGGAGAGCCGGACTATATACTTTGGGCGGACTGTTGGACTATGAAGATACAAGATTAAAGACTTCGTCCCGTGTCCAGATGGGACTCTCCTTTGCGTGGAAGGCAAGCTTGGCGATTCGGATGTTAGATCTCCTTCTCTGTAACCGACTCTGTGTAACCCTGGCCCCCTCTGGTGTCTATATAAATCGGAGGGTTTAGTACGTAGGACAAGAACAATCATAATCATAGGCTAGCTTCTAGGGTTTAGCCTCTACGATCTCGTGGTAGATCAACTCTTGTAATACTCATATCATCAAGGCCAATCAAATAGGAAGTAGGTTACCTCCATCGAGAGGGCCCGAACTTGGGTAAACATCGTGTCCCCAGCCTCCTGTTACCATTAGCCTTAGACGCACAATTCGGGACCCCCTACCCGAGATCCGCCGGTTTTGACACCGACACCCCCCGGGAAGTAATGGGCCTCAGTGGGCCTATAGGGGAGAGAGAGGGCCGCACCAGGAGGTGCCCCCCAAGGGGAGTCCGAATAGGACAACGGGAGGGGGCGCAACCCCTCTTTCCCCCTCCCTCTCCCTCTCCTTCCTTCTCCTCCTAGTTGGACTAGGAAAGGGGGGAACCTACTCCTACTTGGAGTAGGACTCCCCCCCTTGGGAAAGCCCCTTGTGGCCGGCCGGCCCCCTCCTCTCCTCCTTTATATACGGGGGAAGGGGGGCACCCCATAGACACACAAGTTGATTTTTAGTCGTGTGTGGTGCCCCCTCCACAGTTTTCCACCTCGGTCATATCGTCGTAGTGCTTAGGCAAAGCCCTACGCCGGTAACTTCATCACCACCGTCACCACGCCATCGTGCTGACGGAACTCACCCTCGGCCTCAGCTGGATCTAGAGCTCGAGGGACGTCACCGAGCTGAACGTGTGCAGATCGCGGAGGTGCCGTGCGTTCGGTACTTGATCGGTTGGATCACGAAGACGTTCGACTACATCAACCGCGTTAACTAAACACTTCCGCTTTTGGTCTACGAGGGTACATGGACACACTCTCCCCTCTCGTTGCTATGCATCAGCTAGATAGATCTTGCGTGATCGTAGGATTTTTTTCTGAAATTACCACGTTCCCCAACAGTGGCATCCGAGCCAGGTCTATGCGTAGATGTTATATGCATGAGTAGAACACAAAGAGTTGTGGGCGATAAATAGTCGTACTGCTTACCACCAACATCTTACTTTGAATCGGCGGTATTGTTGGATGAAGCGGTCCGGACCGACATTACATGACCGCGTACATGAGACTGGTTCTACCGACGTACTTTTGCACAAAGGTGGCTGGCGGGTGTCTGTTCTCCAACTTTAGTTGAATCGAGTTTGACTACGACTGGTCCTTGTTGAAGGTTAAAACAACACACTTGACGAAAAATTGTTGTGGTTTTGATGCGTAGATAAGAATGATTCTTACTAGAAGCCCCTAGCAGCCACGTAAAACTTGCAACAACAAAGTAAAGGACGTCTAACTTGTTTTTGCAGGGCTTGTTGTGATGTGATATGGTCAAGGCATGATGTGGTATAAATTGTTGTATGAGATGATCATGTTTTCTAACAAAGTTATCGGCAACTGGCAGGAGCCATATGGTTGTCGCTTTATTGTATGCAATACAATAACCATGTAATTGTTTTACTTTATCACTAAGAGGTAGTGATAGTCGTAGTAACAATAGTTGGCGAGACAACAACGATGCTACAATGGAGATCAAGGTGTCGTGCCGGTGACGATGGAGATCATGACGATGCTTCGGTGATGGAGATCATGAGCACAAGATGATGATGACCATATCATGTCACATATTTTGATTGCATGTGATGTTTATCTTTTATGCATCTTATTTTGCTTAGTACGGTGGTAGCATTATAAGATGATCCCTTACTAAATTTCAAGGTATAAGTGTTGTCCCTAAGTATGCACCGTTGCTACAGTTCGTCATGCCGAGACACCACGTGATGATCGGGTGTGATAAGCTCTACGTTCACATACAATGGGTGCAAGCCAGTTTTGCACACGCAGAATACTTGGGTTAAAGTTGACGAGCCTAGCATATGCAGATATGGCCTCGGAACACTAAGACCAAAAGGTCGAACGTGAATCATATAGTAGATATGATCAACATAGTGATGTTCTGAAGGAAATCTGCCCTAGAGGCAATAATAAAGTTATTATTTATTTCCTTATATCATGATAAAATGTTTATTATTCATGCTAGAATTGTATTAACCGGAAACATAATACATGTGTGAATACATAGACAAACAGAGTGTCACTAGTATGCCTCTACTTGACTAGCTTGTTGATCAAAGATGGTTATGTTTCCTAACCATAGACATGTGTTGTCATTTGATTAACGGGATCACATCATTAGGAGAATGATGTGATTGACATGACCCATTCCGTTAGCTTAGCACACGATCGTTTAGTATATTGCTATTGCTTTCTTCATGACTTATACATGTTCCTATGACTATGAGATTATGCAACTCCCGTTTACCGGAGGAACACTTTGTGTGCTACCAAACGTCACAACATAACTGGGTGATTATAAAGGAGCTCTACAGGTGTCTCCAAAGGTACATGTTGGGTTGGCGTATTTCGAGATTAGGATTTGTCACTCCGATTGTCGGAGAGGTATCTCTGGGCCCTCTCGGTAATGCACATCACTTAAGCCTTGCAAGCATTGCAACCAATGAGTTAGTTTTGAGATGATGTATTACGGAACGAGTAAAGAGACTTGCTGGTAACAAGATTGAACTAGGTATTGAGATACCGACGATCAAATCTCGGGCAAGTAACATACCGATGACAAAGGGAACAACGTATGTTGTTATTGAAGGAAATATGCCCTAGAGGCAATAATGAAGTTATTATTTATTTCCTTATATCATGATAAATGTTTATTATTCATGCTAGAATTGTATTAACCGGAAACATAATACTTGTGTGAATACATATACAAACAGAGTGTCACTAGTATGCCTCTACTTGACTAGCTCGTCGATCAAAGATGGTTATGTTTCCTAGCCATAGACATGAGTTGTCCTTTGATTAATTGGATCACATCATTAGGAGAATGATGTGATTGACTTGACCCATTCCGTTAGCCTAGAACTTGATCGTTTAGTATGTTGCTATTGCTTTCTTCATGACTTATACATGTTCCTGTAACTATGAGATTATGCAACTCCCGTTTATCGGAGGAACACTTTGGGTGCTACCAAACGTCACAACGTAACTGGGTGATTATAAAGGAGTACTACAGGTGTCTCTAAAGGAACATGTTGGGTTGGCGTATTTCGAGATTAGGCTTTGTCACTCCGATTGTCGGAGAGGTATCTCTGGGCCCTCTCGGTAATACACATCACTTAAGCCTTGCAAGCATTGTAACTAATGAGCTAGTTATGAAATGATGTATTACGGAACGAGTAAAGAGACTTGCCGGTAACGAGATTGAACTAGGTATTGGATACGGACGATCGAATCTCGGGCAAGTAACATACCGATGACAAAGGGAACAACGTATGTTGTTATGCGGTTTGACCGATAAAGATCTTCGTAGAATATGTAGGAACCAATATGGACATCCAGGTTCTGCTATTGGTTATTGACCGAGAATAGTTCTAGGTCATGTCTACATAGTTCTCGAACCCGTAGGGTCCGCACGCTTAACGTTACGATGACAGTTATATTATGAGTTTATGAGTTTTGATGTACCGAAGGAGTTCGGAGTCCCGGATGAGATCGGAGACATGACGATGAGTCTCGAAATGGTCGAGACGTAAAGATCGATATATTGGACGACTATATTCGGAGTTCGGAAAGGTTCCGAGTGATTCGGGTATTTTTCGGAGTACCAGAGAGTTACGGGAATTCGCCGGGGAGTATATGGGCCTTATTGGGCCATACGGGAATAGAGGAGAGAGGCCAAAAGGAAGGAGGCCTGCGCCCCCCCCCCTCTGGTCCGAATTGGACAAGGGGCGCAGCCCCTCTTTCCTTCTTCCTCTCCCCCTCTTTCCCCTTCTCCTACTCCAACAAGGGAGGTGGAATCCTACTAGGACTAAGGAGTCCTAGTAGGACTCCACACTTGGCGCGCCCCCTCCTAGGGCCAGCCTCCTCCCCCCTTGCTCCTTTATATACGGGGGCAGGGGGGCACCCCATGACACACAAGTTGATCTTCGTGATCGTTCCTTAGCCGTGTGCGGTGCCCCCCTCCACCATATTCCACCTCGGTCATATCGTTGCGGTGCTTAGGCGAAGCCCTGCATCGGTAGAACATCATCATCGTCACCACGCCGTCGTGCTGACGGAACTCATCCCTGACGCTCTGCTGGATCGGAGCCCGGAGATCGTCATCGAGCTGAACGTGTGCTGAACTCGGAGGTGCCGTACGTTCGGTGCTTGGATCAGTCGGATCGTGAAGACGTACGACTACATCAACCACGTTGTCATAACGCTTCCGCTTACGGTCTACAAGGGTATGTAGATTACACTCTCCCCTCTCGTTGCTATGCATCAACATGATCTTGCGTGTGCGTAGGAAATTTTTGAAATTACTACGTTCCCTAACAGTGGCATCCGAGCCTAGGTTTTATGTGTTGATGTTATATGCACGAGTAGAACACAAGTGAGTTGTGGGTGATACAAGTCATACTGCTTACCAGCATGTCATACTTTGGTTCGGCGGTATTGTTGGATGAAGCGGCCCAGACCGACATTACGCGTACGCTTACGCGAGACTGGTTTTACCGCCGTGCTTAGCACACATGTGACTAGCGGGTGTCTGTTTCTCCAACTTTAGTTGAACCGAGTGTGGCTACGCCCGGTCCTTGCGAAGGTTAAAACAACACTAACTTGACGAACTATCATTGTGGTTTTGATGCGTAGGTAAGAACGGTTCTTGCTCAGCCCGTAGCAGCCACGTAAAATTTGCAACAACAAAGTAGAGGACGTCTAACTTGTTTTTGTAGGGCATGTTGTGATGTGATATGGTCAAGACATGATGAGATATAAGTTGTTGTATGAGATGATCATGTTTTGTTGAAGTTATCGGCAACTGGCAGAAGCTCTATGGTTGTCTCTTTGTTGCATAAGATGCAAGTGCGAAATAATTGCTTTACTTTATCGCTATGCAATAGCAATAGTTGCAAGAGCAATAGTTGGCGAGACGACCATGTGACGACACATTGATATAGATCAAGATGATGAAGATCATGGTGTCGTGCCGGTGACGATAGAGATCATGATAGTACTTTGGAGATGGAGATCAAAGGCGCAAGATGATCATGGCCATATCATGTCACATATTTTTATTGCATATGATGTTTATCTGTTATACATCTTATTCTGTTTTGTTTGACGGTAGCATTATAAGATGATCTCTCACTAATTATCAAGAAGTGTTCTCCCTGAGTATGCACCGTTGCGAAAGTTCTTCATGCTGAGACACCACGTGATGATCGGGTGTGATAGGCTCTACGTTCAAATACAACGGGTGCAAAACAGTTGCACACGCGGAATACTCAGGTTAAACTTGACGAGCCTAGCATATACAGATATGGCCTCGGAACATGGAGACCGAAAGGTCGAACGTGAATCATATAGTAGATATGATCAACATAGTGATGTTCACCATTGAAACTACTCCATCTCACGTGATGATCGGACATGGTTTAGTTGATATGGATCACATAATCACTTAGAGGATTAGAGAGATGTCTTTCTAAGTGGGAGTTCTTTAGTAATATGATTAATTGAACTTAAATTTATCATGAACTTAGTCCTGGTAGTATTTTGCAAATTATGTTGTAGATCAATAGCTTGCGTTGTTGCTTTCATATGTTTATTTTGATATGTTCCTAGAGGAAATTGTGTTGAAAGATGTTAGTAGCAATGATGCGGATTGGATCCGTGATCTGAGGTTTATCCTCATTGCTGCACAGAAGAATTATGTCCTTAATGCACCGCTAGGTGACAGACCTATTACAGGAGCAGATGTAGACGTTATGAACGTTTGGCTAGCTCAATATGATGACTACTTGATAGTTTTGTGCACCATGCTTAACGGCTTAGAATCGGGACTTCAAAGATGTTTTGAACGTCATGGACCATATGAGATGTTCCAGGAGTTGAAGTTAATATTTCAAGCAAATACCCGAGTTGAGAGATATGAAGTCTCCAACAAGTTCTATGGCTAAAAGATGGAGGAGAATCACTCAACTAGTGAGCATGTGCTCAGATTGTCTGGGTACTACAATCGCTTGAATCAAGTGGGAGTTAATCTTCCAGATAAGATAGTGATTGACAGAATTCTCTAGTCACCATCACCAAGTTAGTAGAACTTTGTGATGAACTATAGTATGCAAGGGATGACGAAAACAATTCCCGAGCTCTTCGTGATGTTGAAATCGACAAAGGCAGAAATCAAGAAAGAGCATCAAGTGTTGATGATTGACAAGACCACTAGTTTCAAGAAAAGGGCAAAGGAATAGAAAGGGAACTTCAAGTAGAATGACAAGCAAGTTGTCACTCCCGCGAAGAAGCCCACAGCTGGACCAAAGCCTGAAACTGAGTGCTTACACTGCAAAGGAAATGGTCACTGGAAGCGGAAATGCCCTAAATATTTGGTGGATAAGAAGGATGGCGAAGTGAACAAGGGTATATTTGATATACAGGTTATTGATGTGTGCCTTACTAGTGTTTATAGTAGCCCCTGAGTATTTGATACTTGTTCGGTTGCTAAGATTAGTAACTCGAAACAGGAGTTACAGAATAAACAGAGACTAGTTGAGGGTGAAGTGATGATGTGTGTTAGAAGTGGTTCCAAGATTGATATGATCATCGTCACACACTCCCTATACTTTCGGGATTAGTGTTAAACCTAAATAAATGTTATTTGGCGTTTGCGTTGAGCATGAATATGATTTGATCATGTTTATTGCAATACGGTTATTCATTTAAAGTCAGAGAATAATTGTTGTTCTGTTTACATGAATAAAACCTTCAATGGTCATACACCCAATGAAAATAGTTTGTTGGATCTCGATCATAGTGATACACATATTCATAATGTTGCAGCCAAAAGATGCAAAGTTAATAATGATAGTGCAACTTATTTGTGGCACTGCCGTTTGGGTCATATCGGTGTAAAGCGCATGAAGAAACTCCATAAAGATGGATTTTCGGAATCACTTGGTTATGAATCATTTGATGCTTGCGAACCGTGCCTTTTGGGCAAGATGACTAAAACTCAGTTCTCCCGAACAATGGAACGAGCTATTGACTTATTGGAAATAATACATACCGATGTATGCGGTCCAATGAGTGTTGATGCTCGTGGCGGGTATCGTTATTTTCTGACCTTCACAAGATGATTTGAGCAGATATGAGTATATCTACTTAATGAAGCACAAGTCTGAAACATTTGAAAGGTTCAAATAATTTTAGAGTGAAGTGGAGAATCATCATAACAAGAAAATAAAGTTTCTGCAATTTGATCGCGGAGACAAATATTTGAGTTACGAGTTTGGTCTTCAATTAAAACAATGTGGAATAGTTTCACAAACTCATGCCACCTGGAACACCACAGCGTAACGGTGTGTCCGAACGTCGTAACCGCACTTTATTAGATATGGTGCGATCTATGATGTATCTTACCAATTTACCACTATCGTTTTGGGGTTATGCATTAGAGACAGTTGCATTCACTTTAAAAAAAGGGCACCATCTAAATCCGTTGAGACGACACCGTATGAACTATGGTTTAGCAGTAAACCTAAGCTGTCGTTTCTTAAAGTTTGGAGTTGCGATGCTTATATGAAAAAGGTTTTCAACCTGATAAGCTTGAACCCAAATTGGAGAAGTGCGTCTTCATAGAAAACCCAAAGGAAACTGTTGGGTACTCCTTCTATCACAGATCCAAAGGCAAAACATTTGTTGCTAAGAATGGATCCTTTCTAGAGAAGGAGTTTCTCTCGAAAGAAGTGAGTGAGAGGAATGTAGAACTTGATGAGGTAACTATAACTACTCCCTTGTTGGAAAGTAGTTTATCACAGAAATCAGTTCCAGTGATTCCTACACCAATTAGTGAGGAAGTTAATGATGATGATCATGAAACTTCAGATCAAGTTACTACCAAACCTCGTAGGTCTTCCAGAGTAAGATCCGCACCAAAGTGGTACGGTAATCCCGTTCTAGAAGTCATGTTACTAGACCATGATGAACCTACGAACTATGAGGAAGCGATGATGAGCCCAGATTCCGCGAAATGGCTTGAGGCCATGAAATCTGAGATAGGATCCATGTATGAGAACAAAGTATGGACTTTGATTGATTTGCTCTATAAGCCATGTTAAATAAATGGATCTTCAAGAGGAAGACAGGACACAGATAGTAGTGTCACTATCTACAAAGCTCGACTTGTCACAAAAAAGGTTTTCGACAAGTTCAAGGTGTTGACTACAATGAGATTTTCTCAACTATAGCGATGCTTAAGTCTGTCCGAATCATATTAGCAATTGTCACATGTTATGAAATCTGGCAAATGGATGTCAAAAACTACATTCTTTAATGGATTTATTAAAGAAGAGTTGTATATGATGCAACCAGAAGGTTTTGTTAATCCTAAAGGTACTAACAAAATGTGCAAGCTCCAACGATCCATCAATGGACTGGTGCAAGCATCTCGGAGTTGGAATATACGCTTTGATGAGTTGATCAAAGCATATGGTTTTATACAGACTTTTGAAAAGGCCTGTATTTACAAGAAAGTGAGTGGGAGCTTTGTAGCATTTCTAATATTATATGTGGATGACATATTGTTGATTGGAAATGATATAGAAATTCTGGATAACATGAAAGGATACTTGAATAAGAGTTTTTTTCAAACAAAGACCTCGGTGAAGCTGCTTACACATTGAGCATCAAGATCTATATAGATAGATCAAGACGCTTGATAAGATTTTTCAATGAGTACATACCTTGATAATTTTTTTGAAATAGTTCAAAATGGAATGGTCAAAGAAGGAGTTCTTGCCTGTGTTGCAAGGTGTGAAGTTGAGTAAGACTCAAGACCCTACCATGGCAGAAAATAGAAAGAGAATGAAAAGTCATTCCCTATGCCTCAGTCATAGGTTCTATAAAGTATGCTATGATGTGAAACAGGCCTATTGTATACCTTGCTCTGTGTTTGGCAAAGGAATACAATTTTGATCTAATAGTAGATCACTGGACAGCGGTCAAGAATATCCTTAGTGAAGACTAAGGAGATGTTTCTCGATTATGGAGGTAATAAAAGAGCCCGTCGTAAAAGTTACAACGATGCAAGCTTTTACACCAATCCAGATGACTCTAAGTCTCAATCTGGATACATATTGAAAGTGGGAGCAATTAGCTAGAGTAGCTCCATGCAGAGCATTGTGGACATAGAATATTTGCAAAATACATACGGCTCTGAATGTGACAGACCCGTTGACTAAACTTCTCTCACGAGCAAAACATGATCATACCTTAGTACTCTTTGGGTGTTAATCACATAGCGATGTGAACTAGATTATTGACTCTAGTAAACCCTTTGGGTGTTGATCACATGACGATGTGAACTATGGGTGTTAATCATATACAGATATGAATATTGGTGTTAAATCACATGATGATGTGAACTAGATTATTGACTCTAGTGCAAGTGGGAGACTGAAGGAAATATGCCCTAGAGGCAATAAAAAAGTTATTATTTATTTCCTTATATCATGATAAATGTTTATTATTCATGCTATAATTGTATTAACCGGAAACA
The DNA here is from genome assembly GCF_002162155.2 of Triticum dicoccoides. Taxonomy (NCBI): domain Eukaryota; kingdom Viridiplantae; phylum Streptophyta; class Magnoliopsida; order Poales; family Poaceae; genus Triticum; species Triticum dicoccoides. The sequence continues at coordinate 795,762,174 of NC_041385.1, read as the reverse complement.
TAATACTTGTGTGAATACATAGACAAACAGAGTGTCACTAGTATGCCTCTACTTGACTAGCTCGTTGATCAAAGATGGTTATGTTTCCTAGCCATAGACATGAGTTGTCATTTGATTAATTGGATCACATCATTAGGAGAATGATGTGATTGACTTGACCCATTCCGTTAGCCTAGCACTTGATCGTTTAGTATGTTGCTATTGCTTTCTTCATGACTTATACATGTTCCTGTAACTATGAGATTATGCAACTCCCGTTTACCGGAGGAACACTTTGGGTGCTACCAAACGTCACAACGTAACTGGGTGATTATAAAGGAGTACTACAGGTGTCTCTAAAGGAACATGTTGGGTTGGCGTATTTCGAGATTAGGTTTTGTCACTCCGATTGTCGGAGAGGTATCTCTGGGCCCTCTCGGTAATACACATCACTTAAGCCTTGCAAGCATTGTAACTAATGAGCTAGTTATGAAATGATGTATTACGGAACGAGTAAAGAGACTTGCCGGTAACGAGATTGAACTAGGTATTGGATACCGACGATCGAATCTCGGGCAAGTAACATACCAATGACAAAGGGAACAACATATGTTGTTATGCGGTTTGACCGATAAAGATCTTCGTAGAATATGTAGGAACCAATATGGACATCCAGGTTCCGCTATTGGTTATTGACCGAGAATAGTTCTACGTCATGTCTACATAGTTCTCGAACCCGTAGGGTCCGCACGCTTAACGTTACGATGAAAGTTATATTATGAGTTTTGATGTACCGAAGGAGTTCGGAGTCCCGGATGAGATCGGGGACATGATGAGGAGTCTCGAAATGGCCGAGACGTAAAGATCAATATATTGGACGACTATATTCGGAGTTCGGAAAGGTTCCGAGTGATTCGGGTATTTTTCGGAGTACCAGAGAGTTACGGGAATTCGTTGGGGAGTATATGGGCCTTATTGGGCCATACGGGAATAGAGGAGAGAGGCCAAAAGGAAGGAGGCCTGCGCCCCCCCTCTGGTCCGAATTGGACAAGGGGCGCAACCCCCCTTTCCTTCTTCCTCTCCCCCTCTTTCCCCTTCTCCTACTCCAACAAGGGAGGTGGAATCCTACTAGGACTAAGGAGTCCTAGTAGGACTCCACACTTGGCGCGCCCCCTCCTAGGGCCGGCCTCCTCCCCCCTTGCTCCTTTATATACGGGGGCAGGGGGGCACCCCATGACACACAAGTTGATCTTCGTGATCGTTCCTTAGCCGTGTGCGGTGCCCCCCTCCACCATATTCCACCTCGGTCATATCGTTGCGGTGCTTAGGTGAAGCCCTGCGTCGGTAGAACATGATCATCATCACCACGCCGTTGTGCTGACGGAACTCATCCCCGACGCTCTGCTGGATCGGAGCCCGGAGATCGTCATCGAGCTGAACGTGTGCTAAACTCGGAGGTGCCGTACGTTCGGTGCTTGGATCAGTTGGATCGTGAAGACGTACGACTACATCAACCACGTTGTCATAACACTTCCGCTTACGGTCTACAAGGGTCTGTAGATTACACTCTCCCCTCTCGTTGCTATGCATCACCATGATCTTGCGTGTGCGTAGGAATTTTTTTAAATTACTACGTTCCCTAACAGTTATGCGGTCTGACCGATAAAGATCTTCGTAGAATATGTGGGAGCCAATATGAGCATCCAGGTTCCGCTATTGGTTATTGACCGGAGACGTGTCTCAGTCATGTCTACATTGTTCTCGAACCCGTAGGGTCCGCACACTTAAAGTTATGATGACAGTTTCATTATGAGTTTATATGTTTTGATGTACCGAAGGTTGTTCGGAGTCCCGGATGTGAACACGGACATGACAAGGAGTCTCGAAGTGGTCGAGACATGAAGATTGACATATTGGAAGCCTATGTTTGGACATCGGAAGTGTTCCGGGTGAAATCGGCATTTTACCGGAGTACCGGGAGGTTACCGGAACCCCCGGTAACTTAATGGGCCTTAATGGGCCTAGTGGAGGAAGAGGAGAGGAGGCCAAGGGGCAGCCGCGCGCCCTCCCCCCCAAGTCCGAATTGGACAAGGAGGGGGGCGGCGCCCCCCCTTTCCTTTCCCCTCTCTCTCTCCTTCCCCCCAAGTCCTAGTCCAACATGGAAAAGGGGGGAGTCCTACTCTCGGTGGGAGTAGGACTCCTCCTGGCGCGCCCTCCTCCTGGCCGGCCGCACCCCCCCCCCTTGCTTCTTTATATACGAGGGCGGCACTACTGGAATCAGCTACTTTGCCATCTTCCAGCTCTTTGCCGTCTGTTAGCGGACGGCAAATAAGCTCTTTGCCATCAGCTACCAAAAGCGGACGGCAAAGAACTGGCTGATGACAAAGAAAGTCTTTGCCATCAGCCAATTCTTTGCGTCCACTAGCTGACGGCAAAGATTCTTTCCCGTCGGCTAGCAGATGGCAAAGAGGGAGGGGGGCCCCACTGAGGAGCTGTTTAAAAAATACTTAATGGCCCCCCTCTTTGCCGTCTGCTAGCGGACGGCAAAGAGCAAAAAAGCGAACGACAAAGAGGGCGGACGACAAACATTTAACATATCTAACGGCGCGCCCCAGCCCGCCCTCTCTCTCTGTTTCTCTCCCTGCTCCCACACGCGCGCCGCCGCCCCCACCACTATTCGCCGCCCGGTCCCCCCACTGCCACGCCGCCCCACCGGCCACCCCCCTCCCCGTCGCCCCATCGCCCCCCGCCCCGTCGCCCCCGCCGCCCTGCCGTCTCGGCACTGCCGCGCCCCGG
>NC_041385.1:795723573-795758307 GCF_002162155.2 Triticum dicoccoides | reverse complement strand
CGACACCGACACAGCACCCCAACCCCGACCCGGCACCCCGACCTGACACCCCGACCCCGAGACCGACCCCGACCCTGACACCCCGACCCCGACAACCGAACCCCCGACCCCGAAACAACACCCGATCCGACGCATATGCTTTGCTCCGGATCTGACGCATAAATTTCGTGGTGAATTATATATATAATTGTTGTGTGTCCAGTGATGATGATGATGATTATAGTGATGATAGTGATGATAGTGATGATGATGATTATAGTGAGCCCATCATTGATTATAGTGATGATGATGATTATGCATTTATTGATGATACTGATCGAGATTATTAGTAGCGTCAGGTATTCAATTTTTTTATGTTGTACTTGATGATGATACACTTAAGTGATATACATATTATTATTCATGTCGGTACTTTTTTTTTATGTTGTACTAATTTTGTTTATTCTTTGTCATGGCAAGTGTTGAAAGATGGTGGACGCTGGTCGGGAGCGCGCCGAGGCCCCTTCTTCGTCGACGCGTGTTGCGAGGTCTTCCATTGCATACGCACCTCTCCGCCGAGCGTTGCTGGACAGTATGTCGACACCACCGGGCCCTTCTTCGTCGACTGCGGTGCCCAGCAGGGGACGAGGTAAGAAGAAGAGAGGAGGTGGAGCACGTGGTCGCGGGAGAGGAGGTAGGGTGACTCTTACGGCTCCTTCCTCACCGCCACCCCTAGCTGTTTCACCCGAGCACGTGACTGCTAGGGTGGACTCGTCCGATGAGGAGGCTACACAGACTCCGGTCCATGAGCCTCCGGTCCACGGGTCTTCAGCCCACGAGCCTCGGGTCGACGGGCCTTCGGCCCACGAGCCTCCGGTCGACGGGCCTTCGGCCCATGAGAGTTGGGCCCACGAGACCCCGGAGGAGCACACGTCTGGATGGGGTACCTGGTCGGGTCAGCCTGAGGAGCCGAGTGGCCATGCTGATGATGGCGGGGAGCCGAGTGGCCATGCTAATGATGACGGGGAGCCGACTGATATTGAGGAGGAGGGGGGCAACGTCTACCATCGTGGTGCTACACGGCTCCTGTCCGTGCCGGCGACCCGCGAGCAGAGGTGGTTGATTTTCCCTGATGGGGAGAGGTAAGTGCATTTAATCTTTTTGCACCTTCCGCATTCACGTTTCTTCAAATAACTAATGCGTGGGCCTTGTCATGCTGCAGGGGTTGGGACCACCATGAAAGTGTCCGCCGGCCCAACTCCGTCCTTGGAGTTCTGATTCGGCAAAACTTCTCGGGGTTTGTCACGTTGCTTGGTGAGGGTCGGCTTCCAGAGGTTGGATTGAGTTGGGAGCACTACTTGGCTGTCCCGGCCCCGCCGGGTGAGATTATCGACGGTGTCTTGTGCAAGACGAGGGCAGACGTGGTGATCAGAAAGTTCTGGGTAATTTCTCCTTTACACAATTAAAAATCTTGAACTAGCTAGTTATTAATTGTACTAATCAATATTGTATCATTTGATTGCAGACATTCTACAGGTGTGAGGAGGGATACGAGGAGGAGGCGGCAGATGTTATCGACAAGGAGTGCAAGCGCCTACTTCAGAACTTACGGCATGAGGTTTGGGTGCAGGCTGTTCGAGACTACTACGCCGGGCGTGGTATCAAGAAGCCCAAGCAGGAGTGTCGCGATAAGTTCTTGAGTAAGGAGCTGTACATGAAGGTAATTCTTAAGGCCTTGTACTTACTTCCTTCATTTAGTAATTCATTTCACCTTAGTTAGCTCAAAAACGTGGCATTTCACCTTAGTTAGGTCATAAACGACCCATTTCAACTAAGTTAGCTCATAAAAGCTCAAAAACGATCCATTTCACCTTACTTAGCTGAAAATCGATGCCCTTCACCTTAGTTAGCTCACAAACGATCCATTTCAACTAAGTTAGCTCATAAATGATCCATTTCAACTAAGTTAGCTCATAAACAACCCATTTCAACTTTGTTAGCTCATATGATCCATTTCACCTAAGTTAGCTCATAAATGACATATACTTCTTGTTCTAGTCTTATTCTTGTTCTAGTCACCTATTTATAACTTTCTTATTTACCATTTTGCAGATTTCATTCACTTCATGGAAGCTAGCTTGCTATGATGGAGTGCTTGCTTTTCCCTTGATGAAACTTTGCATTGTATCTAGCTTGCTATGATGGAACTTGATATGTTGATGAAACTTTGCATTGTAATATGTATATGGATGGAACAATGTGTATGGATGGAACTTGCTTATGTATGAATGGATGAAACTTATGTGCTGGATATGTGATATGATTGCTGTTAAATAGCCCTGTGAAATATATCTATATATGTCATATATATTTGCTGTGAAAATTGTTGAATTAAAAAAACAGAAAAAAGAGACAATATGCAGCCTCTTTGCCATCTGCCACCGACGGCAAATGGCTCTTTGCCATCAGCAGCAGATGGCAAAGAGGCCACATGGCAGGCAACTGTGCTTCCTGGGAGGCTGACCAATTTGGTCAGTTTGCCTACAGTGGTTGACGGCACAGGCTTTGCCGTCCGCAGCGGACGGCAAAGGCCTGCCGTTAACCACCTAACGGAGTAACAGTGCATTTATTGCCGTCCGCCTTCTTTGCCGTCCGCTGCTGATGGCAAAGGCCCCTTTGCCGTCAGCTGCCCGAAGCGGACGGCAACGCAGCTCTTAGCCGTCCCCTACTTTGCCGTCCCCTACTTTGCCGTTCGTGGCTGACGGCAAAGGTCTTTGTCGTCCGTCATCCATGCCTTTGCCGTCCGACGTGGTAGATGTTAAAGTAGCTGATTCCTGTAGTGCGGGGGGGCACCCCAAAGACACAACAATTGATCCTTGAGATCTCTTACACGTGTGCGGTGCCCCCCTCCACCACAGTCCTCGATAATATTGTAGCGGTGCTTAGGCGAAGCCCTACGACGGTAGAATATCAAGATCGTCACCACGCCGTCGTGCTGACGAAACTCTTCCCCGACACTTTGTTGGATCGGAGTCCGGGGATCGTCATCGAGCTAAACGTGTGCTAGAACTCGGAGGTGCCGTAGTTTCAGTGCTTGATCGGTCGGGCCGTGAAGACGTACGACTACATCAACCGCGTTGTTATAACGCTTCCGCTTTCGGTCTATGAGGGTACGTGGACACACTCTTCCCTCTCGTTTCTATGCATCACCATGATCTTGCGTGTGCGTAGGATTTTTTTTTGAAATTACTACGTTCCCCAATAGTGGTATCAGAGCCTAGTTTTATGCGTAGATGTCATATGAGTGAGTAGAACACAAGTGAGTTGTGGGCGATATAAGTCATACTGCTTACCAGCATGTCATACTTTGGTTCAGCGGTATTGTGAGATGAAGCGGCCCAGACCGACATTACGCGTACGCTTACGCGAGACTGGTTTTACCGCCGTGCTTAGCACACATGTGACTAGCGGGTGTCTGTTTCTCCAACTTTAGTTGAACCGAGTGTGGCTACGCCCGGTCCTTGCGAAGGTTAAAACAGCACTAACTTGACGAACTATCATTGTGGTTTTGATGCGTAGGTAAGAACGGTTCTTGCTCAGCCCGTAGCAGCCACGTAAAATTTGCAACAACAAAGTAGAGGACATCTAACTTGTTTTTGTAGGGCATGTTGTGATGTGATATGGTCAAGACGTGATGAGATATAAGTTGTTGTATGAGATGATCATGTTTTGTTGAAGTTATCGGCAACTGGCAGAAGCTCTATGGTTGTCTCTTTGTTGCATAAGATGCAAGTGCGAAATAATTGTTTTACTTTAGTTGAACCGAGTGTGGCTTAAAGGTGACCGGCGGGTGTCTGTCTCTCTTACTTTAGTTGAACCGAGTGTGGCTACGCCCAGTCCTTGCGAAGGTTAAAACAGCACCAACTTGACAAACTATCGTTGTGGTTTTGATGCGTAGGTAAGAACGGTTCTTGCTCAGCCCATAGCAGCCACGTAAAATTTGCAACAACAAAGTAGAGGACGTCTAACTTGTTTTTGCAGGGCATGTTGTGATGTGATATGGTCAAGACATGATGCTAAATTTTATTGTATGAGATGATCATGTTTTGTAACCGAGTTATCGGCAACTAGCAGGAGCCATATGGTTGTCGCTTTATTATATGCAATGCAATCGCCCTATAATGCTTTACTTTATCACTAAGCGGTAGCGATAGTCGTAGAAGCATAAGATTGGCGAGATGACAACGATGCTACTATGGAGATCAAGGTGTCGTGCCGGTGACAATGGTGATCATGACGGTGCTTTGAAGATGGAGATCACAAGCACAAGATGATGATGGCCATATCATATCACTTATATTGATTGCATGTGATGTTTATCTTTTATGCATCTTATCTTGCTTTGATTGACGGTAGCATTATAAGATGATCCCTCACTGAATTATCATAGTAAAAGTGTTCTCCCTGAGTATGCACCATTGTGAAAGTTCTTCGTGCTAAGACACCACGTGATGATCGGGTGTGATAGGCTCTACGTTCAAATACAACGGGTGCAAAACAGTTGCACACGCGGAATACTCAGGTTAAACTTGACGAGCCTAGCATATAACAGATATGGCCTCGGAACACGGAGACCGAAAGGTTGAGCGTGAATCATATAGTAGATATGATCAACATATTGATGTTCACCGTTGAAATACTCCATCTCACGTGATGATCGGACATGGTGTAGTTGATATGGATCATGTAATCACTTAGAGGATTAGAGGGATGTCTATCTAAGTGGGAGTTCTTTAGTAATATGATTAATTGAACTTAAATTTATCATGAACTTAGTACCTGATAGTATCTTGCTTGTCTATGTTAATTGTAGATAGATGGCCCGTGCTGTTGTTCCGTTGAATTTTAATGCGTTCCTTGAGAAAGCAAAGTTGACTGGGTCCGTAACTTGAGGATTATCCGTATTGTTGCACAAAAGAATTACGTCCTGGAAGCACCGCTGGGTGCCAGGCTTGCAGCTGGAGCAACACCAGATGTTATGAATGTCTAGCAGAGCAAAGCTGATGACTAGTCTATAGTTCAGTGTGCCATGCTTTACGGCTTAGAACCGGGTCTTCAACGACGTTTTGAACGTCATGGAGCATATGAGATGTTCCAGGAGTTGCAGTTAATATTTCAAGCAAATGCCCGGATTGAGAGATATGAAGTCTCCAATAAGTTCTACAGCTGCAAGATGGAGGAGAACATTTCTGTCAGTGAGCATATACTCAAAATGTCTGGGTATAATAATCACTTGATTCAACTGGGAGTTAATCTTCCGGATGATAACGTCATTGACAGAATTCTCCAATCACTGCCACCAAGCTACAAGAGCTTTGTGATGAACTATAATATGCAAGGGATGGAAAAGACTATTCCCGAGCTCTTCGCGATGCTAAAAGCTGCGGAGGTAGAAATCAAGAAGGAGCATCAAGTGTTGATGGTTAACAAGACCACTAGTTTCAAGAAAAAGGGCAAAGGGAAGAAGAAGGGAAACTTTAAGAAGAACAGCAAACAAGTTGCTGCTCAGGAGAAGAAACCCAAGTCTGGACCTAAGCCTGAAACTGAGTGCTTCTACTGCAAGCAGACTGGTCACTGGAAGCGGAACTGCCCCAAGTATTTGGCGGATAAGAAGGATGGCAAGGTGAACAAAGGTATATGTGATATACATGTTATTGATGTGTACCTTACTAATGCTCGCAGTAGCACCTGGGTATTTTATACCGGTTCTGTTGCTAATATTTGCAACTCGAAACACGGACTATGGATTAAGTGAAGATTAGCTAAGTACGAGGTGACGATGCACGTGGGAAATGGTTCCAAAGTCGATGTGATCATGCTCGGCACGCTACCTCTACATCTACCTTCGGGATTAATTTTAGACCTAAATAATTTTTATTTGGTGCCAGCATTGAGCATGAACATTATATCTGGATCTTGTTTGATGCGAGACAATTATTCATTTAAATCAGAGAATAATGGTTGTTCTATTTATATGAGTAATATCTTTTATGGTCATGCACCCTTGAAGAGTGGTCTATTTTTATTAAATCTCGATAGTAGTGATACACATATTCATAATGTTGAAGCCAAAAGATGCAGAGTTGATAATGATAGTGCAACTTATTTGTGGCACTGCCGTTTAGGTCATATCGGTGTAAAGCGCATGAAGAAACTCCATACTGATGGACTTTTGGGACCACTTGATTATGAATCACTTGGTACTTGCGAACCGTGCCTCATGGGCAAGATGACTAAAACACCGTTCTCCGGTACTATGGAGAGAGCAACTGATTTATTGGAGATCATACATACAGATGTATGTGGTCCGATGAATGTTGAGGCTCGTGGCGGATATCGTTATTTTCTCACCTTCACAGATGATTTAAGCAGATATGGGTATATCTACTTAATGAAGCATAAGTCTGAAACATTTGAAAAGTTCAAAGAATTTCAGAGTGAAGTGGAAAATCATCGTAACAAGAAAATAAAGTTTCTACGATCTGATCATGGAGGAGAATATTTGATTTACGAGTTTGGTCTAAATTTGAAACAATGCGGAATAGTTTCACAACTAACGCCACCCGGAACACCACAGCGTAATGATGTGTCCGAACGTTGTAATCGTACTTTACTAGATATGGTGCGATCTATGATGTCTCTTACAGATTTACCGCTATAATTTTGGGGTTATGCTTTAGAGACGGCCGCATTCACGTCAAATAGGGCACCATCAAAATCCATTACGCCTTATGAACTGTGGTTTGGCAAGAAACCAAAGTTGTCGTTTCTGAAAGTTTGGGGCTGCGATGCTTATGTGAAAAAGCTTCAACCTGATAAGCTCGAACCCAAATCGGAGAAATGTGTCTTCATAGGATACCCAAAGGAGACTGTTGGGTACACCTTCTATCACAGATCCGAAGGCAAGACGTTTGTCGCTAAATTCGCAAACTTTCTGGAGAAGGAGTTTCTCTCGAAAGAAGTGAGTGGGAGGAAAGTAGAACTTGATGAGGTAACTATACCTGCTCCCTTATTGGAAAGTAGTATATCGCAGAAATAGGTTTCTGTGACACCTACACCAATTAGTGAGGAAGATAATGATGATGATCATGAAACTTCAGATCAAGTTGTTACTGAACCTCGTAGATCAACCAGAATAAGATAGGCACCAGGGTGGTACGGTAATCCTGTTCTGGAAGTCATGTTACTAGACCATGATGAACCTATGAACTACGAAGAAGCGATGGTGAGCCCAGATTCCGCAAAATGGCTTGAGGCCATGAAATCTGAGATGGGACCCATGTATGAGAACAAAGTGTGGACTTTAGTTAACTTGCCCGATGATCGGCAAGCAATTGAAAATAAATGGATCTTCAAGAAGAAGACTGACACTGACGGTAATGTTACTGTCTACAAACCTTGACTTGTCGCGAAAGGTTTTCGACAAGTTCAAGGGGTTGACTACGATGAGACCTTCTCACCCGTAGTGATGCTTAAGTCTGTCCGAATCATGTTAGCAATTGCCGCATTTTATGATTATGAAATATGGCAGATGGATGTCAAAACTGCATTCCTGAATGGTTTTCTGGAATAAGAGTTGTATATGATGCAACCGGAAGGTTTTGTCGATCCAAAGGGAGCTAACAAAGTGTGCAAGCTCCAGCGATCCATTTATGGACTGGTGCAAGCCTCTCGGAGTTGGAATAAACTCTTTGATAGTGTGATCAAAGCATTTGGTTTTATACAGACTTTTGGAGAAGCATCTATTTACAAGAAAGTGAGTGGGAGCTCTGTAGCATTTCTGATAATATATGTAGATGACATATTGCTGATCGGAAATGATATAGAATTTCTGGATAGCATAAAAGGATACTTGAATAAGAGTTTTTCAATGAAAGACCTCGGTGAAGCTGCTTACATATTGGGCATTAAGATCTATAGAGATAGATCAAGGCGCTTAATTGGACTTTCACAAAGCACATACCTTGACAAAGTTTTGAAGAAGTTCAAAATGGATCAAGCAAAGAAAGGGTTCTTGCCTGTGTTACAAGGTGTGAAGTTGAGTAAGACTCAATGCCCGACCACTGCAGAAGATAGAGAAAAGATGAAATAAGTTCCCTATGCTTCAGCCATAGGATCTATCATGTATGCAATGCTGTGTACCAGACCTGATGTGTGCCTTGCTATAAGTTTAGCAGGGAGGTACCAAAGTAATCCAGGAGTGGATCACTGGACAGCGGTCAAGAACATCCTAAAATACCTGAAAAGGACTAAGGATATGTTTCTCGTTTATGGAGGTGACAAAGAGCTCATCGTAAATGGTTACGTTGATGAAAGCTTTGACACTGATCCGGACGATTCTAAATCGCAAACCAGATACGTGTTTACATTGAACGGTGGAGCTGTCAGTTGGTGCAGTTCTAAACAAAGCGTTGTGGCGGGATCTACATGTGAAGCGGAGTACATAGCTGCTTCGGAAGAAGCAAACGAAGGAGTCTGGATGAAGGAGTTCATATCCGATCTAGGTGTCATACCTAGTGCATCGGGTCCAATGAAAATCTTTTGTGACAATACTGGTGCAATTGCTTTGGCGAAGGAATCCAGGTTTTACAAAAGAACCAAGCACATTAAGAGACGCTTCAATTCCATTCGGGATTTAGTCCAAGTGGGAGACATAGAAATTTGCAAGATACATACGAATCTAAATGTAGAAGACCCGTTGACTAAGCCTCTTCCACGAACAAAACATGATCAGCACCAAGGCTCCATGGGTGTTAGAATCATTACAGTGTAATCTACATTATTGACTCTAGTGCAAGTGGGAGACTAAAGGAAATATGCCCTAGAGGCAATAATAAAGTTATTATTTATTTCCTTATATCATGATAAATGTTTATTATTCATGCTAGAATTGTATTAACCGGAAACATAATACATGTGTGAATACATAGACAAACAGAGTGTCACTAGTATGCCTCTACTTGACTAGCTTGTTGATCAAAGATGGTTATGTTTCCTAACCATAGACATGTGTTGTCATTTGATTAACGAGATCATATCATTAGGAGAATGATGTGATTGACATGACCCATTCCGTTAGCTTAGCACACAATCGTTTAGTATATTGCTATTGCTTTCTTCATGACTTATACATGTTCCTATGACTATGATATTATGCAACTCTCGTTTACCGGAGGAACACTTTGTGTGCTACCAAACGTCACAACGTAACTGGGTGATTATAAAGGAGCTCTACAGGTGTCTCCAAAGGTACATGTTGGGTTGGTGTATTTCGAGATTAGGATTTGTCACTCCGATTGTCGGAGAGGTATCTCTGGGCCCTCTCGGTAATGCACATCACTTAAGCCTTGCAAGCATTGCAACTAATGAGTTAGTTGTGAGATGATGTATTACGGAACGAGTAAAGATACTTGCCGGTAACAAGATTCAACTAGGTATTGAGATACCGACGATCGAATCTCGGGCAAGTAACATACCGATGACAAAGGGAACAACGTATGTTGTTATGCGGTCTGACCGATAAAGATCTTCATAGAATATGTGGGAGCCAATATGAGCATCCAGGTTCCGCTATTGGTTATTGACCGGAGACGTGTCTCAGTCATGTCTACATTGTTCTCGAACCCGTAGGGTCCGCGTGCTTAAAGTTACGATGACAGTTTCATTATGAGTTTATATGTTTTGATGTACCGAAGGTTGTTCGGAGTCCCGGATGTGATCACGGACATGACGAGGAGTCTCGAAATGGTCAAGACATGAAGATTGCTATATTGGAAGCCTATGTTTGGACATCGGAAGTGTTCCGGGTGAAATCGGCATTTTACCGGAGTACTGGGAGGTTACCGGAACCCCCCGGTAACTTAATGGGCCTTAATGGGCCTAGTGGAGTAAGAGGAGAGGAGGCCAAGGGGCAGCCGCCCGCCCCTCCTCCCAAGTCCGAATTGGACAAGGAGGGGGGCGCCCCCCTTTCCTTTCCCCTCTCTCTCTCCTCCCCCCCCAAGTCCTAGTCCAACATGGAAAAGGGGAGGGGGTCCTACTCCCGGTGGAAGTAGGACTCCTCCTGGTGCACCCTCCTCCTGGCCGGCCGCACCCCCCCCCCTTGCTTCTTTATATACGGGGGCGGGGGGCACCCCAGAGACACAACAATTGATCCTTGAGATCTCTTAGCCGTGTGCGGTGCCCCCCTCCACCATAGTCCTTGATAATATTGTAGCGGTGCTTAGGCGAAGCCCTGCGACGGTAGAACATCAACATCGTCACCACGCCGTCGTGCTAACGGAACTCTTCCCTGACACTTTGCTGGATCGGAGTCCGGGGATCGTCATCGAACTGAACGTGTGCTAGAACTCGGAGGTGCCATAGTTTCGGTGCTTGATCGGTCGGGCCATGAAGACGTACGACTACATCAACCGCGTTGTTATAAAGCTTCCGCTTTCGGTCTACGAGGATACGTGGACACACTCTCCCCTCTCGTTGCTATGCATCACCATGATCTTGCGTGTGCGTAGGAATTTTTTTGAAATTACTACGTTCCCCAACATATTCACCATTGAAAACTACTCCATCTCACGTGATGATCTGACATGGTTTAGTTGATTTGGATCGCGTGATCACATAGATGACTAGAGGGATGTCTGTCTAAGTGAGAGTTCTTAAGTAATATGATTAATTAAACTTTAATTTATCATGAACTTAGTCCTGATAGTTATTTTTGCATGTCTATGTTATTGTGGATCAATAGCCCGTGCTACCGTTCCTTTGAATTTTAATGTGTTCTAGAGAAAGTTAAGTTGAAAGATGATGTTAGCAACTACACAGACTGGGTCCGTAACTTGAGGATTATCCTCATTGCTGCACAGAAAAATTACGTCCTGGAAGCACCGCTGGGTGCCAGGCCTGCTGCAGATGCTACTGATGACGTTAAGAACGTCTGACAGAGCAAAGCTGATGACTACTCGATAGTTCAGTGTGCCATGCTTTACAACTTAGAATCGGGACTTAAAAGACGTTTTGAACGTCATGGAGCATATGAGATGTTCCACGAGTTGAAGTTAATATTTCAAGCAAATGTCCGAGTTGAGAGATATGAAGTCTCCAACAAGTTCTATAGCTGCAAAATGGAGGAGAATAGTTCTGTCAGTGAACACATACTCAGAATTTCTGGGTACCATAACCACTTGACTCAGCTGGGAGTTAATCTTCCTGATGATAGTGTCATTGACAGAGTTCTTCAATCACTACCACCAAGCTATAAAGGCTTCGTGACGAACTATAATATGCAAGGGATGAACAAGACTATTCCCGAGCTCTTCGCGATGCTAAAGGCTGCGGAGGTAGAAATCAAAAAGGAGCATCAAGTGTTGATGGTCAACAAGACCACTAGTTTCAAGAAAAATGGCAAAAGGGAAGAAGGGGAACTTTAAGAAGAACGGCAAAAAGGTTGCTGCTCAAGAGAAGAAACCCAAGTCTGGACCTAAGCCTGAAACTGAGTGCTCCTACTGCAAATGGACTGGTCATTAGAACCGGAACTGCCCCAAGTATTTGGCGGATAAGAAGGATGACAAAGTGAAAGGTATATTTGATATACATGTTATTGATGTGTACCTTACTAATGCTCGTAGTAGCGCCTGGGTATTTGATACTGGTTTTGTTGCTCATATTTGCAACTCAAAACAGGGGCTATGGATTAAACGAAGATTGGCTAAGGACGAGGTGAAGATGCGCGTGGGAAATGGTTCCAAGGTCGATGTGATCGCCGTCGGCACGCTACCTCTACATCTACCATCGGGATTAGTTTTAGACCTGATTATTTGTTATTTGGTGCCAGCGTTAAGCATGAACATTATATCTGGATCTTCTTTGATGCGAGACGGTTATTCATTTAAATCAGAGAATAATGGTTGTTCTATTTATATGAGTAATATCTTTTATGGTCATGCACCCTTGCTGAGTGGTCTATTTTTGTTCAATCTCGATAGTAATGATACACATATTCATAATATTGAAGCCAAAAGATGCAAAGTTGATAATGATAGTGCAACTTATTTGTGGCACTGCCGATTGGTTCATATCGGTATAAAGCGCATGAAGAAACTCCATGCTGATGGACTTTTGGAATCACTTGATTATAAATCACTTGGTGCTTGCGAACCGTGCCTTATGGGTAAGATGACTAAAACTTCGTCCTCTGGAACAATGGAACGAGCTACTGACTTGTTGAAAATAATACATACCGATGTATGCGGTCCAATGAGTGTTGAGGCTCGTGACGGGTATCATTATTTTCTTACCTTCTCAGATGGTTTGAGCAAATATGATTATATCTACTTAATGAAGCATAAGTTTGAATCATTTGAAAAGTTTAAAGAATTTCAGAGTGAAGTGAAAAATTATCGTAACAAGAAATAAAGTTTATACGATCTGATCATTTTTTTAGAAATGGAGGAGGACCCCCGGCCTCTGCATCTGAATGATGCATGCGGCCACTTTATTAATTATTCACACAAGACCTTACAAAGTCATACAACAATAAGACTAAAGCCACTGTCTGGGCAACATCTATCGCTACTCCTATCCAGTTGATGAAAGGATGCTGATAGTCTGGGCCTAATACCAAACAAACCTCGCAGCCAAACCTAAACATCTAAGACCTGAGGTCCCAACCAGGATGCCTGCCGGGTATGGGGCACCTACCAGTCCGGCGCATTCCTCAATCAGGACGCTTGCCGGGTATGAGGCCGCCGCAGCCACCTGCCACTAATCCATCTTCAGAGCTGTATTGTTGCATCTACCGTGCCAAGTCTCTCTGCCTGCGACGGCGCCAACGAGGCGCTCCCTCCGCCTGGTCCGGCCGAAGCCCCGAGCCGGACATGCTCCCCGTGAAGCCGGAGCACGCCGGCATGATGGCCCCCGACGACGAGTCCGCCCTCAAATGGGCCAGGGAGGACTACGTCCGCGAGCAGGTGCGCCGCCAGCGTCGGGCGTACCTGGAGACCCAGCCCGTAGCCGCGCCGAGGCCCATCGCCGCGCCGAGGAGGGCGGTGTTATCGTCATCGACAGCGACGATGAGGGCTAGGCCGGGCCGTCAAGCGCTGGCGAGGGATGCAGCAGGGACGCCGCAGGTGAGGCGCGCGACGACGACGACGACGACGACAACGACGGTGACTACACCCGCTTCTACAGGCTTCTCGGCATGTAGACGGCGGCTGCGACGACGGTGGCGGCAACGACTAGGCTTTTTAGTTCGTTTTTAAGTTAGTTCATGCATATTTTTAAGTTTTTGTACAAATTTCGACGAAAAATGGCCGAGTTCATGCAAAAGTCGCCGAGTTTGCAAAAAAACTAAAACGAACTTCGCCGAACCTGCGACGACTGTGGACCTGTGACTAGGAGCGAACCGAACCCCAGGGGGCGATCTAGCGGCGGCTCACCCCCAAGCCGCTCTTTTTCGACGCCTGGGGGACCGAACGGCTGGAGATGCTCTAAATTTGTAATACAGCGGGTGGCCTGATCCGGTGGTCAACGGAAATACATAGGCACTTGTGCGGGATTAGTGCATAACCGGAGGGCTACAATGAAAAACCTTCAAAAGAGAGATAAGGTTCCATCGTTGTGCTCTGTGTGGCCAAAAAAATCAATCGACTCCGAGTTAGCTTTTACACACAGAAACCATCGCCGCTGGAGTTCGCGGGTGTCCGTTGGATGCCACAACAGTCACCGCGCCTTGCTGCGTCCTCCGGCCATGGGCCCCGCGCGCCGGTGGGTGCTGCCGCCGTCCATGGGGGCATGTGCGCATGTCCGGCCGCGGGCTTCCGGGCCGTGCCGGAAGACTGCCGGAATCCGTGGATGCGCGACCAAGAGCAGGGGCCTGAGCAGGCATCGCTGCACCATGGGCCGCCATGGCGGCGTCCCAGTGCCGCCCGCAATTGGGGAAGCAGAGGTTGAGTGTGGAGCGTCGAAACTGAAGGTGGCCGCGCTAAGCGCCGACGAGGTCATGCTGCTTCCGCGCTCGCGCGGCAAGCGCAGCGCCGTCGCGCAGGACGGAGTCGTCGGAGCGCGGCGCCGGGTGTGCACCCCGCAACCGGTGGGAGGAGCGCCGCGTTGGTAGCAGGTCCAGGTCCAAGCCACCACGCATCAGCCGGCAAAAGAGAGGACGCCGTCGGGAGCGCGGGGAACACCGCTTGGCACCGTCGCGCTGCACGGGTGCGAGCCGAGGGCTGCGTTGGCCGCCGCCGCCTCTCTCAGGCTGGACGCCGGCTGAGAGAATCCGTGGTCCGCGCACGGCATGGCGCTGTCGTTCCGTACTTCGGTTGACGTGGCCATGCACTGGAGGTCGCCGCGTGGGGTGCCTCTGCGCTGGTGGAGGGCTGCGGCGTCGCGTGGCAGTTGATGGCCACCGCCGTCTCGCAGGCTGCATGCAAGAAACACGCTGCCAGCCACATGTGCCGGTGCCGACCACCAACGCAAGAGCCGCTCGTGGGAGAGGCCTCGCCGGGGATAGCGACAAGAGCGCCGCCGATCTACGCGGATGCGAGACAAGGGGCCTCGTGTGAAGCCGATTGGGTCGCTCCGCCGGGAGAGTGCTGATAACGTGTTCGAGACCAAAAATAAAATCTCTGTCGTTAAGCAAAATGAGATGCATAAAGGATAAACATTACATGCAATCAAAATATATGACATGATATGGCCATCATCATCTTATGCCTTTGATCTCTTTCTCCAAAGCATCGTCATGATCTCCATCGTCACTAGCTCGACACCTTGATCTCCGTCGTTGCATCTCGCCAACTATGTGCTGGAGAGACGCGGCGGTCTAGAGGGATGCGTCGGTTCCAGGAGAGAGGCGTCGGTTCGGTTGCAGTAGCAACCGCACGAGGCGACACCGCTGACTTGGCACTTCGGCTGATAGCATCACCCACTACAGGTGACTGGCCAGCCATTCAGCCGCTCTTGAGGAACTGACCCACCCCGTGACGCTCGGCGTGTGTGCATGCTTTTACTCGCTCGCCCGTGGCCCAGGCCGCCACACGCGCTTTAAACGAAACGCGCTCGATCGCCACGGTACTAGAGCACAGCAGGGCCAGGCCAGCAAACTCTACCGGGTGAATTTCCAGCCAAGGCACGCACGCACAAACGCGCACTTGAGAGAGAGACGGCCGCAAGCCGTCCGTCCACATTATTTCCGCACACTTCGTCTAGTCTCAACCCAACACACGGTGCATCATCGATCCACGCATACTAACACAGAGGTGATAACAACACAGATGGTATACGGAGGCCGCTGACACGGCAGTTCTACCGATCGCATCACTCGCTACAGGCGACTAGCGGCCAGTCAGCCGCTCTTGAGGAACTGGGCGTGGTGCGCAATGTGGTCGTCGATGAAGGTGGCGATGAAGAAGAAGGAATGGTCGTACCCCGGCTGCATGCGCAGGGTCAGGGGAGCGCCCGCCGCCTTGCACGCCTCCTCGAAGTTGCCTGCCAGCAGCTGCTCCGCCAGGAACTTGTCGTCCTCTCCCTGTTCCAATCCACATAAAAAGGTGATGGGTTCAAGTGATTGTGCCAACATTACTTCCTTTTCACTGTTACTATATGATTGGAAGCAAGAGATTTAAGTAAGAAAGGAAATGGCGACCATAGGTAGGTAGCCCAGGTTGCAAACAAAGCGGGTTGTGAGATGATAAATGGCAGTGGCATGTTCTAAAAAATTCATATCCTTTAGAATCAACTCGTGTACTGTACAGGCAAACGGTTACTCTCTAGGGCCTTGTACTTTCAACTTGTTCAATCGAGCTTATCTTACTATGCACAATCGATTCCTTGATGCAGTTGTGCTGAATCGTCAAACTTCAGCTCTAGGCAGTTCAGTTGAGCATGCATAATTATAACCTCACAACATCGCACTCCCTGACAGAAAAGGGATCCTACACTTGGAATTTCTACAAGCATGTTGACCTTGGCGATATTGATAGATAGATTCTCTTACTGAAACATACAATAAACTCCTACCAATATTAACCAATCTAGATAGAAGAGACTGTCAATTGATGATGCAATCATATCTAAGCTAACCGATCATGCGCAGCTAGCATACCAATCAAAATGGCTTCATGTCTTTCAGGCACAAACTAATTTTAAATTGGTAGGCCCAATTTATAGCTAACCAATCAATTCCCTATTGTCCACGAGGATGACTCCATGTTGTCACAAATGCCTTACAACAGATCCTTGTGTCACATCAAGTGAATGGCTCGTTAGATATTGGAAGAAGGGAGGGAGGGGAATGATCTCAGAGAAGACTACATCTCACTTATACCTTCTAGGGACCTTATCCAACTACCTTGTATGCTTATGGAGATAACATGAAAACAGGAATTAGGCGTTATGCATCGCACTGTTGCATTATACCTGGTCAACCAAGATGGGAGTTGAAAGTGTGTTGCACTTCTTAACCAACAGGGTTGCATCATATTCCTGCAGTAAGCATGCACTATTAAGTATATTACATGGTCGGTTTGAGAATGGAAGGAGGGAGGGAGGGAGGGGACGATTTCAGAGAAGACTTACCTCCCATTCTGATTTAGTTGTGCCCAGATAGTTTGAGAATGCTTTCTGACCCCAAGGGCAGTTTATTGGGTTAGCAATTGGAGCAAATGCAGACACCGACTGGATAGGTAAGATAAATTCACAATGCCAAGTGAGATTTCATGGAAGTAATAACAAGAAAGTACAGATGTTGTGTGAAGTAGACACCTACAAGTTTCCTGATCTGAAAAAAGGTTCATAGATAGGAATTTCCAGATGCAGAGGGTTTAATAAATAGCGTCAAATAGTACCTTGTATTTGTCAGTGTTCTTCAAGTAGATAGTCAGTGCGCCGTGACCTCCCATAGAGTGGCCAAAAATTGATGCACATGACGTGTTAAGCTGTTCAAAGTTGTCACTTAAAACTTTTGGCAGCTCCTTCACAACATAGTCATACATGCGCCAGTTTTTCCACTTCTCATTTGTGGCATTCAAATAAAATCCAGCACCTACTCATGAATAGTCAAGATAGGAATGTAAGCCACTTCCAGCCACATGCACAGAAACATAAATCTTATCAACATGATACAATTCTTCACGTGGTACTGGCATATACGAACTCAACAAATGTAAACCAGCTGCACTTTCTAATGGACAAATTCATCAATTCATAATTACCTGATTATTTTAGAAATTGTGTAGGAGTACTTCACAATTCCATGAATAGCAATCTTATTAATGACCAAAGAATAACGCGTATGCAATCATTGCATCTTTAAGGTCAAACACATAGGTGAAAGATGAGAAAAAAAACATGGCCACGTCATATTTCTTTTTGCCATATCTGTCAAATTCACATGGTATATGATGCTTGACTTAACAGGTTAACAAAGGCCAAAGCCCAACCATGTTATAAGATCCTACATTGATGAACAAAAATCTAAACCACTAGATTTATATCTGCTGTATTTTGCATAATTAGGAATATAGACATATGGGCTGGTGGCACACTGATGGTTGAGATAAAGCGTGCCATAGTAGCCACTAGGGCAATCAGATTGCTTTCTGGCTGAGCTTTGACCAAATAGATACACAGCAATGTAATAATGAGAAGGACTATTCTTAGTTGGATGTGTTGATTAAATATTTATTGTCTCAGCAACTCCACAAGAGGTCCCATCTATTAAAAGAACGCATTAGCAGTAACCATGTGCTTATGTTTTCAACAAAACAAAAAATTATAAATATTTGCTCCATAACCAACACGATACAAACAAAGCAGCATAAATTTAATACAAAAAACAGCAAAGAGTACAGGGAATGGAAAGTTCTCAACGATCATGCAAAATATTAATATTCCATTTCTTTATGGCAATGAGAGGTGCATGCAGTTAGTGGTGGACAGTCATGTTAGTTGACAAGTCATATATCGTATAAAAAGCAAATGGCACAACAAGATTGTCTTAGTTACAGTCCTTACCAACACCAAAATCCCAACTATCTGCCTCTCCTTCTACATTTAGTCCACCTGCATGAAACAAATGAAAAGAGTGATGAGAAAAGGAAAAGGTTTAAATAAGGATCAAGAATCATATGATGTGCTCTCAACAAAAGAAAAGGTAATAAGAAGCAATAGAGATGAGATCACACTGAACCCACCACAAGTTATCTGGTAGTCAAAGCAAACAAAATACTCTCTTAGTTAGTAGAATATCAGGAACATGCCGTTGATCAGCCTAGAATGCCCTTAAAATTATTCAGACTCAACTCTACACCATCTTTAGGCTGAACAGATCTGTCCTATTACTCGACAAGGTAAAAAAAAATGAAGTGTAACATAGAGTTCATACATGCCCCAGACAAGAAGCAGATTGTGTTTTATTGGCCTCATTTGGTTATAGTGCCATACTCCAGTCCTAACAATCCCGAACCGAACAGCTAAAATGCAAGTGATTGTGCGTCAGGCAGGTGCCAAAATTTCGACGGTTAATCTTCTTTCTTCAGCTCCATACACCAGCAGCACTGTTGTGGAGAATTAGATTACTGATGAGGGTGGCTTGTTAAATCAACTAAAGTACCAGATAGCAACATGGCAATGGACCACATTTCCCATGCCAATATCTACCATACTGCATGGAACTTGACCTACTCCTGGTATTTGAAATTGATGATGTTGGATCAGTTAACACTTCTACACAGTACTCCTAACAGACACTGCAGAAAGATGATCTACTACATGGAGACTTGAGGCAATTATCACTGACAGCAGCAAACACCTTTGGATAAAATAATCCATGGATGTGTAAAATGGAAAAATACAAAATTTAAACTGGGATGATCCTTATTATATGAGTGTGGTAATAATCCCGAGCATCACCTTTACAGGTGCATAAGTTTAACAGATCCACTTGTGTGATATAGAAATCTCTCATCAGTTTTAGCATCACATATGAGTATATGACTGCATGTTATGCCTTGAAGAAACTGAGTTCATCAAACAGTCGTCAATGGTAGCTATAGCAAAAGAATATTACAATAACTGTGCACTGCCACCATTGGCATGATGTAATTACAACATTAGTGACTATAGTTACACAATTCATCGTTCCTGTGCTGTACAACACAAACATGAGTGCATCCATATGCACACACATAACATAATCCTTGAACCTGCCATACGTCCAAGTGTTCTATCAAGGGTAACTCCGACCTGATGCACAGAATGAGGCATCGGTGGTCCTTTTTTCAAAAAAACTAAGCGTAATACTTCAATTGAGATTTAACACGCATAATTTTCCGCTCACACTTTCCTGAGTGATATAAGTGAATTTGACTAAACCAAAAGGGTAGTGCAAAACATTAGCAGTGAGCCCGTGACAAACTGCGGGAAAATTGGATCATTTGCCACACTTTAGTTCCCCATTTGATAATTTGTCAGGCATATGAGCACATCCTACGGTTCATCTCCGGTGGCATCCCAATTCCCAAATCTAAAATGCATAAACTACCAAAACTTCACCAAAAAAAAAATGAACCTTACGGTGTTTTCGCCCACACTCCCCCCCCAAAATTTAATATTCCCCAAAATTGGATGGTAAGCTGCCGAGGGACCGGCAGGCATAAACCCTAGAAATTGAACGCGACGAGACAGGGGTTAAAGTTAAACGCACGCGGGGAGGTGTCGGGGGCGACGAGGGCGACGCCGTGGGCCGCGGCGGCGCGCTGGGCGCCGGACTTGATGATGAAGTTCTCGTCGGTGCAGGTGAGGCCGGAGAGCCAGTACAGCACCTGCATCAAACCCACGACAACGCCGTCAGACCTCTAGGCCGGAGACCGGAAGTACGGTCCCGGGGGCGGGAGGTAGGGCACACACGGGGAGCTTGGAGGCCGGCGACGCGGGGAGGAAGAGGGAGAAGGTCATGGGGCAGCCGAGGGAGGCGCTCTGGTGGCGGAAGCGGAGGTTGTGGCCGCCGAACATCTTGGTCTTGCTCAGCTGCTCCAGCGCCGCCGCGGGAGGGGGAGCGGCCGCCGCCATCGCGCGATCGCCGGCGGGATGTGGGGGAGTGGTGGTGGTGGGTGGAGATTGGACTGGAGGAGAGTGTAGATTCTAGAAGGGGATGGATCCCAATCCAAACTCCATGGTCACCCGGTGGCCTCTTTTAAGTGGCACCTCCTCCTATCTGTCGCTCCGTTGGTATTTTCGTTTTTTTCTTGTTTTTCTTTGGTTTTTTTTACTTTTGGGTCAAAAAAAGAAGATAATTACTTGAAAGCATTTTTAAAAAAGGGAACCCTTTTTAAAACTCCTATGAACATTTTTTAAACACAACATTAAGAAAGCATGTTTTTAAAAACTTTTGTGGACATTTTTAATATTTTATTTGTTTAGTTTGCTATTTTAAAGTGAGTTTTTTTAATATATAATTTTTAAAAATTATGAATGTTTTAAAAAATACAAACAATTTTAAGAATTATAATTTTTTTGCCAACATTGTTGAAAAATAATAATAACAAGACAAAAGACAAAAAGGTAAAAAAAACATAT
This sequence comes from Triticum dicoccoides, assembly GCF_002162155.2. Lineage (NCBI taxonomy): Eukaryota > Viridiplantae > Streptophyta > Magnoliopsida > Poales > Poaceae > Triticum > Triticum dicoccoides. The sequence goes on along the minus strand of NC_041385.1, from coordinate 795,737,703 downwards.
ATAAATGAAATAATGAAAAAAGGAACATAAATAAAAATAAAGTGCCAGATTCTTCAATGTTGACAGAACTAGATTTTATGTAGACATAACTGCGGCAACTCATTCATAGTCACTTTATACGAAAGGTCTACATCTTTTTAACAAAATAATAAATAAAAATTGTCTCTTTTAAGCTCACTATGCAGCTCATTTGTCTAATCCTCAAAGTTCTAAATGTAGAGCAAGCCTTGCACCTTGATTACATATCGTCGACGAAGCAACATGTGTCTGATGTGTTTTAAGTCTCTAAGAAATGATTTTAAGTGTGTCATTTAGTAGCATTTCTTGAAAATACAATTTTTGCGATCTTTGTACAAAATCAAATCATCTACACATGATGAGTGAAATAATAATAACCGCACATTTATACTAATTTTCTTTACTTATCGCAGATTATTCACTTCACAATTTTAATCATGTTTCTCTAATAATACAATTTCCAAATATTATTTGGATAGAAAACTCTTGTGCTCAAACTCCATTCATTGTCAAAATATTGTATGACATTTTGCTAAAACTAAACATTGTTTAAATATAATTAAGGCAGGAGGCAGATGAGAAAATCACATTTATCCATGGTATAATTGTTGATTAATTAGATGTATATAATTCATGTCTATTTTCACTATTATAAATATCAAGATAGTTTTTTGTTCTTATAATGTAATATAACCCTAATAAATATCTTAATAGAAGTTTCTAGAGTACCATTGTCAAAATAATGGAAAATTAAAGAGTGTATCTCTCAAAAAACTTCCGGGATGTCTCCCCCAAAACACTTTCCTTAAAGCCATATAGCCAGGCTTAAAGTTATCAATTAATCATTCCAATAGGATCCCAAGGTATCCCAAGGTGATGATCGGGACAGGATCAACGACCCGCGGTTGTTCCAGCCCGTCGGGCTGAGGGACGTTGTCGGGCCACAAGGCCGGGAGATCGAGTTGGGTTGACCGGTTCCTCCAGGCTTGTGTAAAACATGAGAGTTATTTCTGAACAAGTAAATACTGTCAATTGCCGAAAAAGGGACAACAGTGCACTTACCACCAGCACCAGCTTGAAGGCGGAAAATCTAAGGTCTCATGGCTCGTGATGAGTCTCTTTAGTGATCCGGTAATAGTATAGCAGAAATGATTCTCATATTATTATTTTTCACAGAGGTGACTCTAAGTTACCGATCCCACGAGAGGATGCGCATTTATGACAAGGGTTTCTACCAAGCTTTTGCAAGAGTATTAAATTTCAGTTTTTGGACTGGATCGTAATCACTTTGTTCCTAACACTTGTAATAAAAATAGACATGGGCATGAAACTGTATTCTTACAACCGTAAGGATCATTGTGATATTTAATTTGTGCTTTAGAAGACACCCGTTAAAATGTGCTTGCAAACATATCGAAGTGACCCCATCCCCCGTGCCGTCCATCCTGCGGGTGACCTGGGCGGAACCCTAGCCGCAGATCTCCCTGCCCTCGCCGCCGCCAGCAGGCGCCGCCGGGCAAATCCTGCGCAGAGTCGGCGGCGGCGGGGCACTTCGGTTCTCCCTCTCACGGTGCTCGGGGTGTTGCGGGGCGTCCGCCGTGGGAGCCTGTGATCGTCGTGGCAAGCGCTGGGGCTGCGCGGTGAGTGTGTATGGCGCGCAGGTTGTGGTGCATGGACGCAGGCGTGGCTCTCATGGCGCGGCGGCAGCTAGCAGATCAGATCTCGGGGCAGCGGCCTCGATCGATGGCGCGTGGTGCGGCCTGCCTGGCGGGCGGCACCCGCGGGTGCAGATGGGGGGGCCTTCCACGGCTGCGTGGGCGATGTGGAGGCGGCGACGCTACGACGGCTCCTCAATGGCCGACCGGAGTTCCGTGGTAGGCATCGTCTCTGACTCGATCTAGTCCGATTCGTGCTGGCTACGATAGCGACTACGGTCGACGCCAATACTGCCTGGACGGATCTGGCATGTGGGCATCGATCCGGGGGAAACTCCAGGCCGGCGTGGCGGCCGCACCAAAGTCGACGTCCTCAGCACCGATTCCCTTCCTGGAGGATTCGGTGTGGATCCTTCGCCCCCACCTCTTCCATGAGCGCAGGAGAAAGCCTTTGTTCCTCTGTTTGGGCGACGATGGCACTTTGGTGTCATGTTCCTTCCTGCAGGCGTCGGCCGGGGACTGTTCAGGGTGGTGGAGTTGCTGGTAGTTCATAGTCGACGTGAGATGGCATGTAGGAGGAGCGGTGTGGCATCAACCGTATCGTCGGCGGTGGATCTTGGCACCATGGTGCAGTGGAGACTCGGCGTCTGAAGCGTGGAGATGGACTCGCGCAGGAGGAGGAAGCTGTCTGGCGTCATGGTGGCGTTGATGGCAGAGAGGCCTCGCAAGGTCGGTGCATCAGTTCTGCTCTGAGGATGGACCGATGGAAGATGGAGCTGACGGCCCTTGCAGTATGCGGTGCTCACTGGAGTGTGCCGGACCGGTGTGGGGCCCAATCCAGGTAGTGGCTTGGATGGGACACCCGGCTTTTAGATGTTAGGATTTTGTGCGGTGTCTGTTTGGCATTAGGTCCGGACATTCTGCACACCTTCATCAAAGGGATAGGAGTAGCAACAACTTGCCAAGATGTTGGCTTCGGGCTTATTGATGTATCACCTTTGTATGGTCTTTGTGAATAATTAATAATATGGCTGCATGCATCGTCCAGATGCAGAGGCCAGGGATACATCCTCCTTTTCTAGAAAAACATATCGAAGTGAGGGATGTGTCAAAGTACGTCTTCACCAGAACGTACCCTACATCTTGGCCCTATCCGTCGTGTCCCTGTTGGCAACACACAATGTCATTGGAGCAACGTCATGGATGCAACCTCATGTTGTTTGTGGCCTATGTGGCCATGACAGCGTGTATCGAGATGTGATAGCATGATGCTGGCCGCCTCCTCTGGATTTTCATCAAGCAGCTCGAGGGCGTGCATGACATCGTCAGACAAGAACCTGCCACGATCACCCACTTCAATGGTGAGGAAATGGCCGGTGTGATTGCCATCGTCCATCTCCTCACCATTGAAGTGGGTTTAGAACGTGTCGAGGGTTAAGCAGCTCGATGACGTTCTTTGGTGCATGCTGACCGCGCCTCGTTGCGCAAGCCGATGACGAGCTGGGAGACGAAGAACTTGTGATTCTAGGGTCCAGAGGGATCAAATGATACATTATTGTTTTCGAACGCCATGTGGTAGCCGACAACAGTGCCTGATTTGTTGAGGTGATGTAGGCGGTGGAGCAGCTTGTCGAACTCGTCCCGCCCAAGCTTGGTGTGCACCGCCGCAGTGAAAGTGGACCAATCGCCGAGGCCAGATAAGCGCTTGTACGTTTGACATCACAACGCGACGTGTCCTTGCATGTATAACATGGTCGTGACCACCCACTGCTCCGATAGAGTTCGGTAGAGATCAAAGTAGGTCCGGCAGAGGTCGAGCCAGATGCACGGTGAGTCACCCCGAAGCGTGAAAAATCATGCTTCAATGGCTTGTGATCATAGTTGTCGCACGATGGCGGCTGTGGGGAGTGTTTGCGGTTATGTGTACCCAGGGACGAATCCTTTGCAGCACGAACTTGGTTTGCGCGGAGGGCGTGGCTTGCGGCAGCTGCCCCGAATCGATCTACCCTGCTTGGTATTCTGCGTCTCATCACCGGAGCAACAAGTCACCCTTCGCCCTAGGTGTTACGGCCGATTAAGGAATTGTGGTGTGACGGCGGATCAAAACTAGGCTAGGAATATCAAATATGTAACGACCCTTGCGGATCGAATAGAAGGGATCGGTAGATTCTGCGGATGAGTTGGCTGGAGCATGAATTCAATATGGTATCCCAGTCAAGAGATCTTGAGTTCAAGGCCCTGCCAACGCAATATTAAATAAAACGATTCTGCGGCCTACATCGATCCCACGTCAAGGACAAAAATAACCTAGACGTGAGGGGGAGTGTTGGAGTTTAATGTCCGGCCCTCTCCTTAGATTGGTTGCATTGGTTAGAGCATGCACTTCCACATGGTATAAGAGCGGTTTGTCCAACGATGTCGATCATAGGACCTTCCACCACTTCTGCAGTGCGCCGCCCCCGGGGAGATTAATCTCCTCTCTTCGGGGGCGCGGCACCCAATCGATCAAAGATCAGATTGGTTCCGTAGATTAGTTTAGATGAATTCTTCAAAGTTTGAGTTTCCAGTAGATTAGTTTCCTTTTGCCACAAATAAATCCATGATCTAGAAGATCCGGTGAAATCAGCGCAGAAATAGCAGCAGGGGCATCGAGTACTCCATCGCTCTCCGGCGGCCACGTGCATCAGCCTTCAGACGACGCGCCCAAAGAGACAATCCGACACGACGCTCAGGTCGCGCGATCCAGAAGGCAGCCGCCGCTGGTTTCTTTCGCAGCATACGAGATCCGATCTCCTGCGTTCGTGAAGGCGCGACATCCGGCTTCTACGGCTGCATGGTGCGACTCAAGGCGGCGCTCCCTCGGCAGCCGGCACCAACATGCAGGTCATCTGTGGCGCCTTCCCGACTGCAATCTCGCACATGCCCCAAACCGATCGAAGCAGCAACACAAATCGCCCTCGCCAGCCGAACGATAATGGCGCCACACGCATCCTCGCAAGGCAGAGTCGTAGGGCCCGATGCAAGCATGCGACGCATCTGCATGCCCTCGTACAAGACAGAAACAAAAGCCCACGTGCTTGCATGTGCATGTGCATGTGTTAGGTCAAGCCTGCGATCGGATGGATTTGGCCGCACGTCTCTACTTCACCCCGACGCGCTGCAACTCCTTCGATTTTCGCCATCGAAACTCCATCAACGCCGTTGCTTCAGTGACGATCACGGACACAGGCGCCTCCTCTGCTACAAGGCCGACGACGCGACCTTCCACTTGGCGATTCCGACGGTTGTATGCAGCCGGCGGTACACGTGCGGTTGCACGGGAGGGCGAATTTCCTTGCACACTGCATCGACCCCACCGCGCAGCACGGCTGCGCAACGATGGTCTTCTGCACCGGAGCTTCTTCAGCTATTCTCCATCGAGCATCATCGGGATCCGGCTCCACGCATCTCCAGCTCCATCGACCCGCGCGACTCCAGCATCGGCATCTAACGGACGCGCCGTCAAGCAGCAGCAGTTTTGCGGCACATCTACTCCTACACGGAGAGGTGCAGCCAGCCGAACACCTCTACACGGAGCTGGCCTGATGCAACTGCATGGACATCTACACCACCGATCGACACCTCTGCATCGACCCCGTTCCACTTCATCGACCTGTACGACTAGCCAGGCTACGAGCCAACCTTCTTCGTAGAGCACGCCTAATCTCAACATGCACCGTCCGCACACCAGGCCGGTGTGGAACGAGATGCAATCTTCATCGACTTTTCCGGCAAGACACGGCATCGACACTTCGCCGCTGTGAGGGACACCTTCAAGCGATTCATCATCATCGACAAACCGCTGCAACGCCATCACTGACACTTCATCGCCAAGGTTTTCATCAACGTCGTCTTCACCAACATCTTCATCAACACACTGCCGCTGCCTTGTCCACAAGATGGACACCTAGCGTCCTCTGACAGACTTTTCTGCAAGACGCGGCCTCGACGACGGCAATGACCGCGTCACGACGACGGCATCGACCGCGTCATCCACGACGGCATGACTGCATCGACATGGCGTCACTATAGTGATGACCCTACACGGCCACACGGTTCTGGCAAAATCGATGTGTGCTCGATGGGCTTCCTTCGGTCTTGGCAAAACCGGTGGACTCATCGCCGACGGCACCCTCTGACATCCGCAAGGTGCATCATCCACGTCTGCAGTTCCGTCATAGCGACTTTTTTTTTGGCGCCTCCGGCTTTGTGCGGCTTCATAATCCACGACAATTACACCATCGACCACGACTACCTCGACCACGGCTACACCATCATGATTGGCTACCTCAACATTAATGGCTACGTCTACAGCAACCTCATTGGCGACAACTCCAGTCAACAACGTCCGCCTCGTCACTTGCATCCATGACACTCCCGCTGTGACTGCGGGAAGGAATAGAGGAGAAGGCAGGAGGGCACCAGAAGGGGACGCAGTCACCGCCCTAACTGCCGACCCATCAGAGACGCAGTTGATGATGGCGCAACGGAGAAGACGACAAAAGAGCAAGACTTCAAATTCAGTCGTAATCGTCCGCTTCACTCCCGCTACGACTGAGGGGGAATGTTAGAAGTATAAACGTGATTAGCTAGAGATAAGGAGATGAAGATAGACTTAGTTTAAATACACAATATATTGCCTTGTACTCCAAGCCTCTTCTACGTTGTACTCTATATATACCCCTACGAGGGTCAGATCAATACAACACACAATTCTAGGTTTTCATACTTTCCACACGGTGGGGTGGCGAGGAGAAGGTGAAATCAAGGAGGAAGAAGGGGAGTAGGTGAGATTCACAGAAGGGGATGAGATAGTTTCACATACTTTTCCTTCAACGTGAACAGTACTGTGCACACCGATACAACATTAAATACCATTCTTATCTGAACCTTCTTCAGTTAACTGAACTCCACCTCCTAGTAACCTTTTCATAGGATATGCGGGTAAAAGGTTGCTAGTAATTACAATGCATTCAACTAAAACTTCCTCCCTTTTCCATTTTTGCTTGAAACGGAGGTAAGCCCCCGGAGTCCTGACAGAATAGAGGTCTACAAAAGCTCAGGCTGCAGCTACAGCTCCTGCCAGCAGTTTCAGAATTAAAAATCATTTAGTTTATTCTTACATAAGTTCAGGTTGCCACTACTGCTCAGCTTGTAGTGGATGACCGTAGCCACTGCAAATGATTCCAATCCGTTTAGATATATTGTACACATCAAAAATATACAACTGCATAACAATTTAATCCGTCAGAGTTCCAGATCACAAATATATGGATCCCTACCTCTTGGTTTAGATGATCTGACGGTGCCGGCAAGATTGTTCTTGGCAACATTTCTGCGCGAAGGTAAAGAAATATTGTAAGAGGAAGTCACTGGGAAGGAAAGAAAGGAAGGAAGTGGATGCAATTTCTGGTGTGTGAAACAAAACCGCACTACTCACAGTTCAGTCAAGTCCCCAACAAGAACAAGTGAGAGGATCTCCAGGGGCACCGTGCCGCTCAGCATGTTCTCCTGAAGCTCCAGCTCGACAAGCTTCGTCAGACGGCCCAACGACGCCGGTATAACTCCCGCCAGTTTGTTCCCATGCAACCTCCTGAAGATAGGCACCAGCAGATGGTTTTCAGCACTTGGAGACAATTAGAATGCATTTTAGCATCTCGTCATCTGAAAAATGTTGCAGCAAGACTCATCATACAAGAAACGCAGGGTCCCGACTGCCCCAAGCGAGGAAGGTATCACGCCGGTGAGATGGTTGTCGTAGAGATCAAGGCTGACCAGGCGTGTCAGGTTGCCCAGGGTCGTTGGTATTGGTCCACTCATATTGTTCCCGTATAGCTCCCTATGAACATGAGAAGGTCATTCTGTGGAAATTTTTGAGTGTAATTTGACAAGTCTGCACTTTGCAGCAAGTTGCAGCACTTACAGGTACTGCAGATTCTTCAGTTGTCCCAGTTGAGGAATCAGGGTGCCTGAGATGCCCGCGTTCCCCAAATCCCTGCACGGTGAGGAATAACACAAGTATGATTTAGTTAGTATGTAGAGATTCAAGAAGAATGGTGCAATTTTTTGTCCAAATTAAGAGTTTCTTGATGTTGAAATTTTTGGTGCAAACTGCATGCAGACAAGCAGAGTGGTAACTTCCTATCATCATGAAACTAATTTGGACCTTCAGAGCAGGAAGGAGAAAAGAGATGTGGCATACACTCGGGTGACGGAGTTGTCGAGGTTGCAGGTGACATGGAACCAAGTGCAGGGGTTGACAAGCGTCGGATCCCAGCTCGTCAGCACGTTGTTGGGGTCCTTCCACACCTGCCTTTGCGAGTAAAGGATGTCGCCTTCGGGTACCAACAAATTGTACGTGATTCAACACCAAATATTTGAGCAACAAGTAAGTCACTTGAGACTTGAGAGTAGCAAAAGTAATTAGCATGTACTACCAGTACCTTCAGTGTTGCTGCTGGCCATGGTTGCAAGAGCAAGGAGGCCCACGAGGAGGAGCGCTGCTCCGGTCTGAGCTGCCATTGCCGGAACCGTGAGGTGTAGCACATATGCACGGGTCCTTATATGCAGTTCTACGGGGTTACAGATCGGATAATGGTGCTCTGGGTCGTACCAAGGCTTTGAAATTTCCCGGTCCGGCCTAGGCTTTTTGTCCTCTGCTGACCTTTATCTTGTGCTCTTGTGGCGAAAACTGTGCAAGTAACTCGTGTATAATTTTTGCTATTTTGACCAACGAAAGCCCAGCTGAAATGCTGGAAGAATTGTACCATATACATCGGCCTGCAGAGTAGGCGCGCCATGGTCCATGGGACCCTCCGCTCGAGATAATTCATTTCACAATCGGTCTCCCGCTCTTCCACTCAGGCAAACTGACTCGACTCTTCAGCTAAAAACACATGTTGGACTGACCTTTCTGCAACTTTTCGGCCAGGGCAGGCCGGTCAAGATGTGCCAAATCGACAGCTTCCTGCTGGAAGGACGTGGGTTTTGATTTGGACGTGGTGAAGGATTTTGTTCTTCACATCAGAAAAAAATTGCACCATTTTGGTACCTCGACAGTACGACTACATTTGGAAGTTTAGATCATGGAAGGGATGCATGTTTCAAGAAAAAAAAACACACTGCTTCAGCGCCCCAAACTTGTTTAAGTGACATGTGACAGGCATAGACCAGGGCAACTTCGATAAAACTTCCTTTTACAATAGGGTGAAGGGTGAAGGGTAGAAGTTAAACTAGGAACTATATCTTCGTTACTGGACCAGTTTTTCTCTTGATTTTTAACAGAGCCATCTCACGCCAAATCAAGTGGAGAGCTTCGGATGTGAATATCATTATCGTCATGTTTTGAAAGCATCGTCTATATAGTATTGACACCATGGCCGATAGAAACCTGTGCACTGTCTCCCTACCAAAGGGCCAGAGCACCACTTTTTCCTAGGCAATCCATATATACAATTGCCTAAAACCAAAGGCACCATTAAACTTGTCCATAGCCCCCACTACCTCACCCCTATTGGCAACCATTTTGTCACTACTATCAATACAAACCCTGCCCTCTTTTTGTTTGACACAAAAATACAATCACTGAGTTGTAGAATCATATCAGCTCTCCGAGTTCACCCATTATCAAGTCCATCCCAAGCCTCGACAATTCCAAACCAAGAGGATCATTGGTCCCGATGTATGTGATTTGGTTCCGAGATCCTATCAAATCCCGAAACTGTTTTTTGTCGCTTGTCACCCACAAACCCATATGCTGGAGTGCATGCCTATCAACATCGTCCTTTAGGACCCAAGCCTGCTTTTCACTCCTCTTCTTTGACCTAGGGCTCATGTTATGGTAATAATTGTGTGAGCTCACCCTTCGGTCATGCCCTTGGTCCGCAAAGGAAAGTTCTGGGCCGTCCCTCATGAACAGGATATCGCTCACTACTAGGAAAAAGCCTAGCAGTAGCGCGGGTTTTAGGGCTATCAGTAGCGCGGGGTCGCGCGCTACTGATAAGGCGCTACAGCTAACACTTAGCAGTAGCGCGTTACTACCAGCGCTACTGTTATAGCTACTTAGCAGTAGCGCTTATCGTACAAACGCTACTGCTAATCTAACTAGTAGTAGCGTTTTTCGCACCCCGCGCTACAACTATTCTGTTTTACATTTTTTTTTAATTTTTACGCCGCACTACCGTTTATACCCCGTTATAAATTTTTTGATACAGTACCAATTACGAGGTTGTTATATCATTATGTCCATTGTGAATTAATATATCATTGTGAGGAAGAAACATGGATTAGATTCATTTGGATGAATCAAAAGTTGAATTAGGACGACGATCCTACTAATTCAATTTTTGGTCACTTTTGACCCATCCACATGAATCTAATGTGCGTTCATTCCACCTATGATATATAACTAATCATGATCATAATAACAAATCATCATGATAATCATGATGAACATCATGGGAATGACTCTCCGTTTCTGACTGGCAACAATAAGCGCACACATGACATAGGTCTGAGCTCGGCTCATCCAGGAAACATGATGCGCGCGTGATGCGAGGCGGAGGAGGAGCGCACGGGAACTACCCCTCTTCTCAAGCTCCAATAGCATGTAGAAACAAATTCCTTATAAAGGGCTAAAGTCTCTTTATCCACTGGCGGGTGGTACCAAACATCTGCCACCTAGTCATAACACCCACCTGGGGCCTTAGATATTTTTCTGAAATTGTTGGATGGGCTCTAAGGCCCACCGCATATTTCAAGCTTGTCAGGTTGTTTTGCTTGCACACATGAATGCCAGTAAGAATTATTGGCTAAAGCGAAACTCGGGGTTAATTTCAACCTAGCTTGTCAAGTCATATAGCTGAACCTAATGTGATAATGACGTGAATGCAAAACTTCATCATACTTTTGGTGATGAGTCTCGATCCCTCAAGTACATTACTACTCAAGCACCGTTTCACTTAGTTTAGTTCTCTTTCATTTCTTGTTTGTAGTTTAGTTAAACACTCTTTTTTACTCGTCTTCCTAGCAACCGACCATAGTAGGCTATTTCCAAACTCCGATTTGGGTGCGTATGGAACTGCGTAAAAGTGACAATGCATTTGCTGGGTTTGTGGTCCCATCCTATTCACTCCCACTAGGACCGACATTCACTTATCACGAAAGTGATACAACAGCCCTGTGCACTTGCAGGACATCAAGCACTTTCTGATGCCATTGCCGGGGAGCATATCGCTTGGTTATTACTTACCCCTTGCATATAGTTTATTTACAGTTTGTTGCTAGTTAATCAAAAATACCAAAAAAAAACTTTTTCTTTGAGATGTCTTCTATAGGAACAATTGTGTCTGCACGGAAAGAAATTAAAGAGAGAGAAAAATCTATGCTCAATGCCTTTATTATTTTAAAGGTATTGAAGTGGGTGATAAACTGGAGGCACTGTATTTTTGCGCTCAAGGTATATTTAAGTTCCCTTCACTTTGTGAGCATTGCAGGTGCAATTGCCATATGAGCTTCGGCTGCAAATTTCATCCCAACCCTATTGTAGCATCATACAACTATGCTTGCCACATCTTTGATTATGTTGAAATTATTGAGGAACCAATGCTATATTTAGAGCCTCTGAACTTATGAATAGGGTGAAGGAGCTCACTCACAACATAAAGAGGTATTGAAACATATGAGCATGTTAGAGAATATCATAATTGGTGCATTTTTTAACAATCTTCATAATGCCCCTTTTGTTAAGATTATGAGAAGAAGGTTGCCGATTCCCAAGCCTCTATGTTGTAGGAACATAGTCTCATAAAAGAATCTAAGAAAACAATCGAGCGATGGGAGTAAAACATCCAAGCAGACACTGTCAAAAAGGTATGTCTAGGGGATAAGCCGGAGAAGGAACATGGAGAAGAAGATGGAACGACTGCTATCCAACAACTCCTCCTGATCATTGTAAATTTCTAGACACAATAAATGCCCAGCTCGATGATCATTTATCACTCTATGTTCTATTAGAGCTTTGGTGGAACCTATTGAGACAATGCTTGAATGTTCTCCACCAGAGGATATTGTGAGAGTTGATGTCTCAAAGTTATTTGTTAGGGATGAACTAGATATTGCCATTGTTCCTGATGTGCCTCTAATGACTCTGTTTGATAAAACACCAATTGGCATTCTCCTTAGGGATGATATAGCATAAAAGGAGGGGAGTTGCTTGCATTGCAAGAGATATCAAAAAGTGATGCAACCACCATGGTGTCTGATTATTCCTCTACACATGTCAATTTGTCGATATGGGAAAAAACCCAAATTGCATATCCGGAAATTGATCTTGATGGTATATAGGTTTATTTTCTGCAGGCTCTCCGTGGACCTCCTTTGGAAAGTAAATTGCAAAGTCTTATAGATGACAATAGCCTTGATATAGAATTTGCAAATTTGGATACTAAATGTCTAGGTACACTGAAGAAGAAGAGGGTTATGATTTCCTAGTAGATCAGTATCCACTCGGTTATGAAAATATTGTCAAATTGCAATTACTAACCTTGCAGGCATCTCTATTGAACCGAGTGCATTGGTTCTCGCTAAGGAGTGAGTATGAATTTTCATATATGATATTGATACTCCGCAAGCGAGTACAACTTCGACGAGACTTTGCTATGAGGTTCTCCAAACCCCGATCGGGGGTTGGCCTCACACTCAGGGTTGACATACCTTGGTATCCAGGTGGATGAGCTAATGGAGCGCTGAAGCCCAACTACATGGCTATAAAGAAAGCCCTTCTTCAGAGACAACCCGGAAGTAATAAGGTGTCCTTCTTAGTTTTGTGTCTTTGAATCAAGTTGCATTGGAACTTTTGCTTATGTTGAGTAGTTTTTATTAGATTTTATTTTGGAATATTTTTTATGGTATTTTTTTAGCGTATTAGTAGCTTGTATTTTGTTGCATACCTCCTCATATGTGCCTAAAGTGAGGAGGGAGCACAACAATTTTTATGAAGTTCCGCAGCTACAGAAAAAAAAGACGGCATGGAATAGGACTGCCCTCGTCGTACCCACGCTCATATCAGCTCGTGGTTGTGAGCAACAGAAGGTCCAGAACGAAAGACAGTCTGTGGTATGAGTGCTCATGCTCATGCTTGTGGTCGTAGAACTGTCGGCCATGCAAGAGCATCTCTACAGAGCGATCGATGGGGTGTGGTACGACCGCTCACGCTCGTACTTGTGCTCGTATCTGAAGACAACCCCGACAAATAGAAACCTCCATATTCAAAGGCAACGTTTGGTACAAGTGTTTGTGCTCCCTCAACGTGGACTCCTACTGAAGGACGACACTCAACGTGGACTACCAGAACGGACGACGACATCCAGTATGACCACACCTGGTCGTGCTGCCGCTCTTACCAGGCAGGAAAACCCTCCAATTGATTCATTTTCGACGTATGAGGTCGCCCAGGTGTTTTTGAACTATTATTTGCTTCCTAAATTTTATTATTTACCTTCAAAGCTTCCTGACCAATCATTCTGTTTAGCAATTATGCTTCCTTTTCCCGGTTGGCATACGAACCCTGCCATATACAGAATCAATACTTTTTATTTTTAGTTATTTTCGTAGGGGTTTGGGCCTTATGTGTTGACATGTACGGTATGGTGCCAACCGTATAAGGATCCACACATAAGCCACTTGGTTGCTTCACCATTCGAAATTCATCAACAACTGCCCGATAAACTTTTCAGATTCAAATCTCGCTCAAATAAAAGCTGCTTAGTAGTGAGTTTCTCGCCTTAAGTGAGGATCTCTTTTTTAATTAAGCGCTTAGGAGCTATACAATCGTGTTTTGTATTTTTTTTTCTCGCACCCACTTCATCTTAATCTAGGAATGAATATGACTTCCAGACCTAATTTGTTGACTTAAGTGTGGTGCTCAGGTTAATAAACCGATCTTATTGAGACAATTATGTTTCATCATTTTTGTGCTAATCCTTTGTGCCAAAAAATAAAAAATCCCAGAAACACAAAAATACTTTGTTTTCTAATGTCAGTTACCACATGCTTGAAATAGCAATTGGATATGCTTTGACGCGATGTGATCTGTGCACGTTAGTTAACATATTCCATGAAACGTGAATCAGTACTCGTCTGTACTTGTTGAGAACATATACTAATTAAGTCCAGGCAAGATAGCGAATCTACAAAGCAGATTAGTAATCTATTTTTCATCCCGGCTCGAGATACTTACTGTAAAAACGCCCCACCCAGCCACCCTCCTAGGCAAAGCCCATGTGGCTTATAGTGGCGGCGGCCTCTGCTGCAATCTGTACTGCAGGGCGCTATCACGAGGCACATCATCGGTGGTAGCAGGGAGGCTCAACATTGACGGTGCGGAGATGCACTGTGCTACAAAGGTCGTTGCCACTCC
>NC_041385.1:795717948-795722573 GCF_002162155.2 Triticum dicoccoides | reverse complement strand
ATATATATATATATATATATATACACACACCACACCATCCTTCACTCAAGTGAATAAGGTTCTTGGATGGAATTGCTCCACTGTTCCACTCCACTTCAACTCCTTGGTTACACTAACTTACTTGGTTGTCACATGATCAGAATTGATGGAGGGCAGTGGTATCACAAACATATCACACAGACAGAGAGCACGAGAGCAAAACGAGAAAGATGCAAGAATACATGGAAATAGGAGACATCAGAAGCATTTGCAGAACTCTTGCTCCAGGTGATCTAGGACCCAAGTGAATGAGTTGATCTTGATAAGCGTGAGATGTAGAAGCTTCCTTTTTGTTTAGGGGTCATTTTTTTGTGGTCACCTAGCCAGTTCTCTGGGCACCTACACCTTAGTTTTGTCCTTCATGTTCTCTCTCTTGAGAGACGCTAAACCAGTGTTGCCACTAGCGATCTGATAGGAACCGTTCTGCCACCAACTCTAGTCGTATGGTGTACTGGATGACACCCAGCCTAGTCAATGGCACCATGGTCTAAACTTGGCCAGCACCAACGTGTTTTGAGGCGGATTCGTCTAGGCGATGCTTCAGCTAAGAGTGCCCAAGGACCATCCACAACCCATTTTTAGAAACAGCAACTGCATAATACTGCATTGGATAGACGCAGCTGTGTCTGTGCGTCATTGTATTTGAAATAAATCTATGCATTCTATCCACATATTTGTTGGTCTTTCTGTACATTTGCTCAGCATCGTCGGCGAGTGTTTCGCGTTCTGCTCACCATTTTTGACCGGTGTCGCCGATTGTCCTGCACGTTCAAGATCTTTGCAAATTCAATTGAAAGTTTGCATGTTGGGTTGAACATGGAGAATAGCTAAAAGGTAAAGAGTACTAGACCACCAACCTGTAATTGTGTACACAATGACTTTTGTATACATATACTGAGGGGGGAGCCAGGATTTAGGTATAGGGGGGGCCAAGCCAAGTTGGCAAAAAAAAATCGTGCAATGCAAAAAAAAAAGTTCCATGTACTATAGTAATGTCCTGTTTCAACACTATTAAAACATAGCTAAATCTATATCAGTTAAACTTGCCTTTACAAGTGCCAATAAGATTAAAATGTAAATAATTTCATCGGAAGATAACCTAGTTGCTAGGTAATTCTCCATCAATGTGTACTCCCTTAGTGATCTAAAATAATTTATATTAGTTTTCAGAGGGAGTAATTTTGAAGCAAGTCATCTCCTACTCACTTGGATTAGTAACTTCCATGTTACCCTTATTAGCAATTTCAATAGGTCAAGATCTTGAATTAACGTACCTAAAAATCAAATTAATTTCTATAGTGTGTAGCCACGTTTTTCTCTTGATTACCACATCGTAGATCAGACAATCAAAGGAAATTAAAAATGAATTAGCATTGTAGATCACACAATCGAACGTGCAATTTCAACAAATATAAAATGAGAATTCAGAGGGACTAGTAGATACTATCCTTCACTTGGACCGACTGGACACTAAAAATGACGGATAATACTACTGGATATGCGGTAAATGTGCACAGAAGGATTCATTATTTTGATGTTGCTACTGATTACAGTGGACACAAACCCAACTTTCTCTTTTTTCCTTGTTGAAACGGAGGTAAGCATGCAGCTACTAGCAGCAGTTTCAGAAGGAACAATCATTATTCAGTTTATTTTTGCACAAGTTGAGGTTGTCGCTACTGCTTAGCTTGTAGTCTTCACTTGAGCGTGTCCTGGATGACCGTAGCCACTGCAAAAGATGCCAATTGGAAAATTCTGTTGAGCACAGATTAAAACCTATAGCTATATATACATGTCACACACTCACACACAAAAATAAAATGCATCCCTACCTCTTGTTTTAGATGATCTGGCAGTGCCGGCTAGATTATTTTTCGGGACATTTCTGCGCAAAGATAAAAAATATCGCGTCAATGGGAAGTCATTGGGGAAGGAAGAAACTACATGCAATTTGTGCTGTGTGAAATGAACTCACAGCTTAGTCAAGTCTCTGACAAGAACAAGAGAGAGGACCTCCAGCGGCACCATGCCGGTCAGCATGTTCTTCAAATAGCGGCGGACCTTCAAATCAGTTATAACGGAGCTATAGTGGGCTATTTGTACATGAGACCATTTAGCGGCATCCTGCTAAAAAGTCTATAGCGGGCTATAGGGGGGCTATAGCCGGCTATTTAAAACTATGCATACAACTCCCTATGCATACAACTCCCCATAGCTTCTGAATGATGAAATCAGTTTGGACCTTCAGTTCAGAACAAGGAGGAGAAAAGAAGAACAAGGGTGTGGCATACACTCGGGTGACGGAGTTGTTGTTGTTGCAGCAGACATGAAACCAAAAGCAGGGATTGTCAAGGGTTGGATCCCAACTCAGCAGCACATCATTGGAGTCATTCCACGACTGCCTTTGCGCGTAAAGGATGTCACCTTCGGATCCAACAAATTGTACGTAAATCAGCAGCACAAAACCTTTTGAGTAAGAAGTCACATGAGAATCACAAATTATTTAACATGTAGTATGATTACTTTCAGTGTTGCTACTGGCGATGGTTGCAAGAGCAAGGAGGCTGGTGAGGAGGAGTGCTGCTCCAGTTTTAACTGCCATTGCTAGAAGGAAGCCTCAGGTGTGTTGGGTTGGGTACACTTAGCGTGTCCTTATATATTGTACTAGGTAATCATAAGCTTTGAACTTTCCTGGTCTAGCTTTGGTTGTTCTCCTCTATTGACGGCTTACCGTGCTAGCGAAGGAACTTTGTTGCAAACAGTCACGGCTCATGTTCTTCCTATAAAAAAAATGGTACTTCAGGAAATTTAGATCAAGTCCCTGATCTAAATTTCCAATTATAGTTGAAGTGACACATGGCAGGAATAGACCGGGCATAAAATTTACTCTCCAAACTAAGGTCTAGAGTAAAAAACCTCTTAAAGTAGGAACAACTAATATTTTGTCCCCCGTAACAATCTTCTCGCACACGCATGCTCTCTTCTCAACCTTTTTTTTGTGAGGTCTTGTTAACCTTTCTTAGGCCTAGTTCTTTTCAATTATGATTCTGCAGGATCAAGATTCTGGAAAATTCTTCGAGAATCCGCTTCTCCCAGAATCTGTTATCGAGTTCTTCTCTGGGATTGTAGGTTGAGATTTTGAAAAGAGTTGTGTGTTGAAATGTCTGTACTACCCTTAGACAGAAATTGTTTGATGAATTTATTAACACTTCGTTGTTTCTAACAGTATCTAGTCGAATATGAGTACGAAAGTGATTTACAAATGTCATAAAAAGTGCTAAATATTACATTTAGAATGGATTTAAAGTTTTGTTCATTACAAAAGTGGATGAACTAAAAAAATGAATATCTCAAGGTACGAGAGTAGCAGCAATTGAAGGAAATATGCCCTAGAGGCAATAATAAAGTTATTGTTTATTTACTTATTTCGTGATAAATGTTTATTATTCATGCTAGAATTGTATTAACCGGAAACTTAGTACATGTGTGAATACATAGACAAAACAAGTGTCCCTAGTATGCCTCTACTTGACTAGCTCGTTAATCAAAGATGGTTATGTTTCCTAACCATAGACATGTGTTGTCATTTGATGAATGGGATCACATCATTAGGAGAATGATGTGATGGACAAGACCCATCCGTCAGCTTAGCATCATGATCATTACAGTTTCATTGCTACTGCTTTCTTCATGACTTATACATGTTCCTCAGACTATGAGATTATGCAACTCCCGAATACCGGAGGAACACCTTGTGTGCTATCAAATGTCACAACGTAACTGGGTGATTATAAAGATGCTCTACAGGTGTCTCTGAAGCTGTTTGTTGGGTTGGGATAAATTGAGATTAGGATTTGTCACTCCGTGTATCGGAGAGGTATCTCTGGGCCCTCTTGGTAATGCACATCACTATAAGCCTTGCAAGCAATGTGACTAATGAGTTAGTTGCGGGATGATGCATTACGGAACGAGTAAAGAGACTTGCCGTTAACGAGATTGAAATAGGTATGATGATACCGACGATCGAATCTCGGGCAAGTAACATACCGGTGACAAAGGGAACAACGTATGTTGTTACGCGATTTGACCGATAAAGATCTTCGTAGAATATGTGGGAGCCAATATGAGCATCCAGGTTCCGCTATTGGTTATTGACCGGAGATATGTCTCGGTCATGTCTGCATAGTTCTCGAACCCGTAGGGTCCGCACGCTTAATGTTCGATGATGATTTGTATTATGAGTTATGTGATTTGATGACCGAAGTTTGTTCGGAGTCCCGGATGAGATCACGGACATGACGAGGAGTCTCAAAATGGTCGAGACATAAAGAACGATATATTGGAAGGCTATATTCGAACATTGGAAAGGTTCCGAGTGATTCGGGTATTTCTCGGAGTACCGGAGAGTTACGGGAATTCACCGAGGGAAGTAGTGGGCCTTAATGAGCCATAAGGGAAAGGTGAGAAAGGCCTCAAAGGGGTGGCCACGCCCCCCCATGGGCTGGTCCGAATTGGACTAGGAGGGGGCGGCGCACCCCTTCCTTCTCCCCTCTTCCTCCTTCCCTTCCTTCTCCTAGTTGGAATAG